>NW_004949098.1:8780338-8782471 GCF_000317375.1 Microtus ochrogaster
CAGTCAGGGTTCCCTGCCCTGCGGGCAGTCCAAGGTCCTCCCCCCTCCATCCAGGTCTAGGAAGGTGAGCATCCAAACAGACTAGGCTCCCACAAAGCCAGTACATGCAATAGGATCAAAACCCAGAGCCATTGTCCTTGGCTTCTCATCAGCCCTCATTGTCCACCATGTTCAGAAAGTTCAGTTTTATCCCATGCTTTTTCAGTCCCAGTCCAGCTGGCCTTGGTGATCTCCCAATAGATCAGCCCCACAATCTCAGTGGGTGGGTGCGCCCTTTGCGGTCCTGACTTCCTTGCTCATGTTCTCCCTCCTTCTGCACCTCATTTGGACCTTGGAAGCTCAGTCCATTGCTCCATTGTGGGTCTCTGTCTCTATTTCCATTGATCGCCAGATGAAGGTTCTATGGTGATATGCAAAATATTCATTAGTATGGCTATAGGATCAGGCCATTTCAGGCTCTCTCTCAGCTGCCCCAGGACCTAGCTGGGGACATCTCTCTGGACTCCTGGGAACCCCTCTAGAGTCAATACTCTTGCCAACCCTAAAATGGCTCCCTTGGGATAAAGGAAGTGTGGATATGGGAACAAGGAAACTTTATTTTATACAAGTTTGCAAACTCTGTCTCTGAATAACCAACGTGTTGGAATACTCGGAGAGCCAGAAGCTTATTTAGAATTGGGTTTTTATAGTAGTTAATGTGGAAGTGAGGGATTTCTAAGGCTCAGAACTCTATATTGGCTGACATTTGTCTAGGGGTAGGTGTCCTGCTGAGTGTGCTGGCAGGTGATCTTATCTACAACAGCTGGGATGTTAAGCATTTCCTTTGGGTGCTCTGATCTTGATGGTGCTCAGGTAAGCTCAGTTTGTGGTTCTTCCTGAAACCAGATATTGCTTCAAGGTAAACTACTGAGACTCAGTTCTCCATTAAAGTTATCGATGAATGAGTCCTGTTCTAGCAGGAGCTAATGGTTGACAATAAAGAACTTCTTTGGGTGGTCCTACGTGAATTCAACAAAATCAATGCAATCTTATACCTGAGAATTATATGAGATTATGAACTAATGGTAGTTCTTTACATATATTCTGATAATTTTCTGAGGTTTTTACTCAAGACATAGAACTCAGTAGTAAATAAAGCTTAGAGTATATAAAAGAACTCTACAGTCACTCTAAGTTTTGAAAGAAAAGAACTGGACAGACTGCTTATTAAAGTTTAGATTCTATGAAGAGAAGGTACCTGTATCCTATCCTAGCATTACCCATCATGGTACAGAAGGTGACACCTGGTCAGTGAAAGAGCTGTCTGTGAAGGTATTTCTCTGTAAATTATTTTCTGTAAAAAGAATTTGAAATCCTTAGGAAGTCCTTGCAGTTCTGACAGCATTTTAGTTTCAAGAAGTTCTGCTTATTCTGTGACTAGTTTTTGAAATACTCTATGGATATTTTACAAGGTGTCATATGCTAAAGTTTGAATGCATTGCTATAGCATATAGAGAGAGACTAGTGAAGAAGGAAGAGAGAGATGGAGATGAACATCCTTTTGGCCGGTACAAAGAATATTCAGAATTCTTGAAATTTCTTTCATGTCGATGATAGTGGAATGACACTGTGGTAAAAAGGATCACATGCAAACTAATCATTAGTATATATGAATATGTAAAGATTTTTGATGATGCTCGGAATAAGGGAGAAAGAAACAATATTAAGGGGTAATGATCTGTGGAGGGCATATTTCCCTGTCCTGTAATGAAAAATAATGCACCAAATATTTAGCAAGTTTTTGTTGAAAGGAATTTAGTCCTCTATTTTTGGTATTATGTCTTTAACACCATTCAGTGAAGGATCCTACAATGGAAAGGTCAAGTAACAATAGATTACACACCTTGTGTCAGACTGAAGGATAGACCCAAATAGGCTGGGATGATCCATAAGAATTCATCCATAACTATAGGTGGGGAGTAATGTCAAGTAGTATCAAAGTGAATATAGTGACTATATGGAAATATCTTTGCAGAGAATGATACTTATTTGTTTAAATTGAGCTCCCAAAGTCCCAATGAGGAACAGAAGGAGGGAGAAGATGAGCAAGGAAGTCAGGACCAAGAGGGGTGCACCCACCCACTGAGACAGTGG
>NW_004949098.1:8782861-8798039 GCF_000317375.1 Microtus ochrogaster
AAAGCCACCTATGTCTTTCTCCAGCATAGCTCTCTGCAATGTTGTGCTATACATTTTACACAAATGTGGAAATAAAAATGAAGAAAGTATCTTAAAAAAAAATTTTAATGGAAATAATTCACTTTACCTGTTTGGATGCGGCTAAGAGATATCAAAGGCCTAAGAGTCAACTTGTATGGTAGTATGCTAGTTACCTCTTTACCATAAGATGAATAGTAATTAAGAACTTGAAGCTTCCTTTTATGTAGTGGAATAGTCAGCCAGATAAACATCTAAAGGGCACCACTACAGACTCTCTCTAGTAAATGGAACACAAAATTGTGCTACTCTTCTTGGGTAAACTTTTGCTTTAAATGGAGTTTTACTTTATGAAATACCACTTACTCAAAAATCTTAAATGAACCAATTATTCAATAAAACAACAAAAATTTATAGAAAACAGTCTTCAAATATTCTGAAGCACGGTGACAAAACAGAATGCTGTCTGGACAATAAAACACAGAACCAAGTATCATACAGAAAAGGAAGGAAATGGAAGCCTGTCTGGAATGAAGACAGCAATGACTTTAAGGATCACAACGAACCTTATAGTAGAAGCCACTTCTTTGCTTCCCAGCCACCCAGACTCCCAAAATTGTCACACAGAAACTGTATTAATTAAATCACTTCTTGGTCTATTAGTTCTAACTTATTATTGGCTATCTTTTACACCTTAATTTAACCCATTTCTATTATTTAATATTTTACCACAAGCTCGTGGCCTAGCAGCAATGTTCTGGTGTTCCTGTCTGCTGCTGCAGCTTCATGGCTTCTCCCTGACTCTGACGCCTTAGTTTTCAGCTTAGATTTCCCCCACCTAGTTCTACTCTAAAAGCAAAGAGCCTTTATTTTATACAAGTTTGCAAACTCAGTCTTTCTGAATACCCAACATATTGGAATAATAGCTTTTCTATGAAGCAAGAAATTTTAAAGACAGTTCCACCTATATTGGCAGTTTGTCACACTTTCTTCTGTGTCCTACAGAATGTCTAGCAGACACTTTCATGAAGCAGGAATCCCAAAGGATCATCTCATCTTTAGGCAAATTCAGCAGTCATTTCTCTGTGGGTCCTGTGTATATATACATATTTAATCAAGCAGTCAGTCCAGGCAAGAGCAGTTTTTGTCCAAATGGCTAACCAACTCCATAAGGAGCCTTTTCAATGCCCACATTTCTCTTGAAGTAATTGATGCTGCCAGGAGCAGATATGTCTCATTGTCATGAAAAGTCCTAAGTTATTAAAACATTTTAAATGCCATATTTTGAAGGTCTTTGAAAGATTTGAAGAATGTTTATCTAACTGAAATCTCTCTCTATATATAGAAAACCTAATTAACTTGACTACAAACCTATTATAGATGATTCTTTATTAACCTATATTTCTTAATTATACATTACATTTTTAAATGAAATGGTGTGGTGCTCCATTTCCTGGAAATCTGAGGAAACTTGTGCTTCTCGGGTCTCTACTTTCCTGCATTACAGGACCAGAGTGAAGAGAGTGGGAAAAGATCTTGTCTACTCCACTGTTCTTCGCTAGCTTGATATTCCCTATAGCGCTTTAATTTTTAATTCACCTTTAACGTGTTAAGTCTAAAACAAATCCAGAAACTCAAACAGGGTAGGAATCTGGATGCAGTAGCTGACTTACAGACCATGGATGACTGCTTCTTACTGACTTGATAAGCCTGGATTTCTTATTGAACCCAGGACATTCAGCCCAGAGATAGTACAACCCACAATCAACTGGTCTCTGCCACGTCAAACTCTAATTAAGAAAATGTCCTAAAAGCTTTTTTACAGCCTGATCTTAGTGATTCTCCTTACCAGAGGATCTGTTGGCATCTGTGTGAATCACATCAATTTGATAATCATATCTGTTTTTTTTTTCTTTTTGAAAGTGTAACATTAGATCAAAAGAATACTCCTTAGCTCCTATGTTGTGTCAATAGACTGAAGATTTTCAGTAATCGTTAAGTTCAGGCTTTAAAATAGATTTATCATAACAGAAAAGTTAGTGATTTCAAGAAAACAAATTAGAATATTTAGTGGCTGTGGAGCTAGTAAACCCTCAGATGTAAAAAGAAATTCATGGCATAGAGAACATAAGCATAATCCTAGTGTTGGGGAGGTAGAGATGAATAAGCAGGTCCCTGAGGCTAGCCAGTCTACCTGAATTAATGAGATCAAGTTTCAAGGAGATATCCTGTGTCAAAAAAATAAAATTGAAAGTGAAGTAAGACACTCAACATTGACTTCTGGCCTTTAGAGATTCATGGGCACATGTGTGGTGTGCACTTGCACACACACACTATAAGCGTGCATATACACACATGAGAGAGAGAGAAAGAGAGAGAGAGAGAGAGAGAGAGAGAGAGAGAGAGAGAGAGAGAAAGTGAGAAAGAGAGAGAGACAGAGAGACAGAGAGAAAGTGAGGGAGAGAGAGAAGAGGTAGAATGCTATCATTTCTGATATTTTCTACTTTTTGAGATTCTTAAGTATCTATATCTATGCAGTTTATCTAAAGTCTCTTTGTAAAGCCAAAGAGTAGGGTACATATATTCTTTGATTCAGCAGGCATTTGAAACCTAAAGCCATTTTTATGACAGCAAATATGAAGCAACTTGCTTGGTGACCAAAGAACATGAAAAATATCAAAGAGTGGCAACACCTCACTAAGCTCTGGTCAATGAAAGTCAACCCCAGAACTGAAATCACAGGTATTTAACGGAAAAGCCAGCTTTATTGTAGGAACTTTGTTGCCATGTGTCATTAAGTCTAAACTATTCCCATTCTTATTTGGGTCCTTATCCCTGCATCATAGAGTGTAGCCTATCGGGTCTAGTTTTCAATATCAAAAGAGTTGGTCCATTTAACTTTAGTTCAGGGGAGATGATTTATTGAAAATTACATTTGCAAATAGCCATTTAAAGATTTATAGAGTCTTTGGGCTTATGTATAAGAAAAGAGGCAAAACTAAACAAAAGGGTGAGTATCAAGTATCAGGACATCATCAGGACTGAGGAAAGCACCCATATAGGAATAAAATGCTATTGTAATATACCATAGAAGAGCTTTATTTTCTATGTTAAGATATTAATTCTTCTACTCAAGGACCCTCCTTTAAATGTTGTGAATATCATAAATGTCTTTAGTATTTGAATCATGTGGGAGTTTCCTCTGCATGCTGTGATTATTATTAATAAATAAAGAAACTGCTTTGGACCCGTAATGGGGAAGAACTTAGCTAGACAGGGAAAGCTAGACTGAATGCTGGGGAAAAAGAAAGCAGAGTCAGAGAGAAGTCATAGCCTCCGCTGGAGCCAGTTGGAACTTTACCAGGTAAGCCACAGCCACATGGTAATACATCTAAAAAGCCCACACTGAAAGACTACCTTGAAACTTGTTAGGAAAAACCATGAGATTTCACCCTCCCTCAAGATCTACACACAGTTAATGATCTCTTGGAAGAGAGACTTTTCAAATCAGCTAATAAGGTGTTTGTGTTCTAGTGAACAATTCCCCAACACATACTGAGTCAAACATCTACAGAGAACATGACCATGACCTGAAAGTAAAACGTGGTTCATTGTGAAGAAGAAAAGGGTCAGGAGGAGTAAAAGGGAGATGTAAATAATGAAGGGGGTAAATATGATCAAATTATATAAATGTATGAAAGTATCATAATATAACTCACTATGGTATATAACTAATGCAAGCTAATAAAACCATTAGAAACTTTATTTTAAATATTGTGAAATTTATGTAAGTTAATGTATCCTTGACTGAATCAGTGATTATAAGGCTAACTTACCTGAAATATTCTTTAACTGAGACCACATAATTGAGGATGCTATTCTTTTCAAGTAAAATAAAAATAAACTATTAAACACCTTTGTTTGATAGTATTTTATTGTGTGTAATGTCATAAAAACTCATTCCTTTCTGGAAATGACAGGTGTGAAGTTTGCATTATAATACAACTGATGACACATTTTCTTGCATTTGTAGAAATGTACCAAAGATAATTGTCTTAGAGTTACTACTACTGTGATGAAACATGATGTCCAGAGGCACAATGGTTATGGAAAAGTTTATTTGGCTTAAATAACATGAGTCAGAGATCGCTGAAAGAAATCAGGATAGGAACTCAAACCTGGAGGTAGGAACTGATGTAGAGGCTCTGAAGAAATACTGCTTAATAGCTTGCTCTCTCTGGCTTTCTCATCCATTTTTTTTCCTCTTTCTGAGACAGGGTTTCTCTGTGTTGCAGTCCTAGTTCTCCTAAAAGAAGCTTTTATAGTCCAGGCTGGCCTCAAACTCACAGATATCCTCCTGTCTCTGCCACCTGAGTGCTGGGATTAAAGGTATGCTCCATGACTGCCCAGCTCATCCTGCTTTCTTATAGAACACAGGATCACCAGCTCGGGGATGACATCACCCACAGTGAGCTGGTCTCTCCCCAATTAATCACTAATTATGAAATCACCCTTAAGTTTACTTATAGCCTAATCTTATAGAGGTGTTTACTAAATTGAGGTTCCCTCCTCTCAGATAATTCCTACTTATGTCAAATTAACCTAAACATTACTTATGTATGAGAAAATCATATATTATCTCATCCCATGAATACAACACAGAGAATTTATAGTTATTTTATTTCTCAATCTTTAGTAATGTTTTACAATATATTATATCTTTTTAAAATGTGTTACAAATTAACAGAAAACTGTGTAGCAGGACATTTTTAAACTGCCAGCTCCCAAAAAATGACATGGAGATTTATTATTGATTATGAAAACTGTCTTAGCTTAGTATTTTCCCAATTATCTCTTACAATGAAAATTAACAAAATTACATAAATCTACATTCTTCTCTCCTCCATATAATAGGTCTGAATTTTCTTCTTCTTACTGATGAATTCCTGCCTCCCTGATTCTTTCCCAGAGCTCCTATCTCTGCCATAAGGTCTTGCCTACCTTCTCCTTCCATGTTATTGACAATTCGGCTCATCATTAATCCAATCAGAAGATGCCTTATGTAGGCAAATAAGAATAGAGTCATGATTTCATACCATGTCATCAAATATCCCAAAACATTCCTTCTTCTTGCCTAAATAAAAAAGAAACTTTCTATCTCTAACATAGAAAAACTATATGCAATAAGAAAAAATTTTCAGGTAAAAAATACATACACAATGTTCAGTCCATTTGTATTTAGAAAATTCAGAGAAAGTACTCTACTATCTTTCCTATCTTGGTGAGTGCAAATTTTTATACCTAAACTTTTTTTATTATAACTTGTATTACCAACCTGAAATATATCTTTTTTTATCTGAAAATACATACTTAGATAAACAACTTAAGCCTTTTATGTTTTTCAAACTTTATAAACTTTGTATTTCTTTTGTGAGGTTCAATTTTGAATTAGATAACAAAAAAAAAACCTGTAAAACTGTATCTATATAGTCTTTAACCCCGTCAGAGACCTGAGAGGCATAAAATATTACCTCACTCTGCATGTCGTGTCTATTCATGTCTCCTGCCCGCCCAACATGTGTCTCCCTGCCTGGGACCAGCCACTGCTCGGGGACTGGCAGCCTTCTCTGACTGGGACTGGCTGCTCCCAGGGCCCGCTGTCTGCCGCCACATGGCCTGCTGCTACCACCATTTGGGACCTACAGCATTTTTGTTGCCTACTGCTGCCGGGGATCTTGCAGCATTTTTGTTTTGTTTTGTTTTGTTTTTGTTTTTGTTTTTCGAGACAGGGTTTCTCTGTGGCTTTGGAGCCTGTCCTGGAACTAGCTCTTGTAGACCAGGCTGGTCTTGAACTCACAGAGATCTGCCTGTCTCTGCCTCCCGAGTGCTGGGATTAAAGGCGTGCGCCACCATCGCCCGGCTTTCTTACAGCATTTTTTTAAAAAATTATAAAAATAGGTATGTCTCATAGTAATCAATATAATGATGTGGAGATAGGTATGCCTCACAGTAATCAATACGGATAGTTATGTCTCACAGTTTGAGCATAAACTTCCTTCATAATGCACAGAACTTGAGGCAACTGTCACATTAATCCTAAATTGGGAAACAGAGGAAAGTTAAAACTGATGTTCAGATAGCTTTATCCTTTTACTTAATCAGTGACTGTACCCCAGGAGTTGGTGTCACTCACATTCCTAATTAATTTCCTTTGTGTTATTAAGCCTTCTAGAAATAGTCTCACAGACACACCTGGGGCTGTGCTTCTATGGTTATTCTAAATTCAGCCAACTTGACACTAGAGATCAAGCATGATATCCCTGAAATCTTTACTGAAGTCTTAAGTCACTAATATAATATTGGGACCAGCCTCGACAAAAGTACTTCTTGCCAGGATAGAGGCATGGGGATTTAGAAAATATTAGTAAAGAATATGAAGAAACAAATGAAAATAATAAAACAAAGAAACATATAGGATAGTATTGGGAGGGAATTCCAGTGTATACTGAAAATTTGTCCATGTTTAATTTCCAGCTATTTAAAATCCCCTGACCCCAAAAGTAGGAGAAAGACAAAAAACTACAATAACATGGTACAAGGAATTGAACATATCAATTGAAGGTTGTGGGCTTCATTCATAGTTAAACATTCTGTTGCTAGAACAGAAAAAGCCACACTCACAACTAGACCAAAACATTCTATAGACAAAATACTCCCTGGGTGGAATCCTAAGTTCTCTCCATAAGGGGAACTGGAATTTAGTTGTAGGCATAGATTCCTGTTTGAGGTAGAAAGAGATCTACTTCTCTATTCCTGGAGTACAAGGTTTGGCTATTAGCCACACCTGTTGAAATAACTTTTAGAGACCAGAACTCTCTAGTCAACACCTAGGTGGAATCCTTATTGGCAATAGAAGCACAGTAACCTTGAAGTAACTAGAGGTAAGTTACCACTCTCTGACCATTGGTCAATGTGGAAATAGGCTCGCATTCGTGAATCTCCACAATATATTATGTTAATGATTTTACTTCAATTGGTACAATCATTTCAGGCACTTGTAGTGTTTCAATCAGATTAAGCCAAAGATCCCAAACTCAGTGTTTACTACAGTTTAGTTTTCGGAACACCATATGGCAAATTATGAACGATTAAGATGGAGCCACAGTTTTTAGAAAACACATTTTGTTAGAGAAAAAACATAAGTGGAAATTTTAAAAAAATAACATAGATTTAATTTAAAATTTGTTAGAGTAGTTCTGAACAGTGGTGACTTATCAAAGCCATCCTATAGTTTTGATTTTGTCATTATTTCTTTTATCCACTTTCACCAGTTTCTGCTGCCTTTAAGCACATGGGTACAAAGTCTTTAAATAGACACAAAAAGCCTACCAGTTGTCATATTCATGAAACAGTGACTTATTTTCTCAACTGCCACCAGTTTTCTCTACTGCTTTAGCTAGGAGTGTGCTCTAAGGAACTTCCCTCATCTCTATAACTGAATTTATGATTGTTTTGATCTTCTGCCATTGCGGGCAGGTATCACAGCTACTGTGTGTCTTGTGTGATACAGGCTAATCATATCCACAAGTCAGGATTTCTCTGCTTTTCTTCTTGTATTCCAGTTCTTGCATCCTTTCCACCCCTTCACCTGTGATGCTCACTGGACTTTGGTGAGTCTATAGGGTTTCATATGATGCTCCATATGCATATGAGCATGTTCACCTGCTGATTCTCACCGTCATGAACAGTAATCTGTCTCTACATTAACAACAACTCCTTATTGAAAAAAAGTTACTTACCAAGTTGAAAGCAACACAAATCTACAGAAATAAACTTAATAAATATTAAGATCATGGTTTGACAACTTGGCCATTTACAAAAGCAAAATCAGTAAGATTCCCCCTAGAAGCCATGATTTTTAATCATGGATTTTCACCAGGCATGAAGTATGAGCCATTAATTACTCCCTGTGGAGCAGGTTTCACATCTGATCAAAAGAATCATGGTTATCATAATAAACAGTCTTGCTATTATTGCACCAGTTGGCATCATACCTAACAGGCCAACATTGTAGCAAGTAATATCTGACATTGGTTAATACTGCTGATTCCTTTTCTCCTTAGATATCATGTACTTTCTAGCATTAAAGAAGCTAGCAAACAAAGAGAGTTTTTAAACAAATAGAAAACAAAAGGAACGAATACCTTTCCCTTTTTTTTTTCAGACGGAGTCCCTTCATGTAACCTAGAATAGTCATGTACTCAAAAAAATCTTATCTAAGCTTCAGAATGCTGGGATTATGGAAGTGGAGGAGTAAAATATCATACTCTCCTCTTACTATACCCTTTTAAAATATTTTTATTCATATGTTTGTCTTAGTGAGTGAATTTAACACACATCTGGAAAGGCTAGAAAAGAAGGTAGGGTCCTCTAGAGCTGGAGTTACATGTGGTTGTGAGCTGCCTGAAGTGGGTTACAGTAACTAAGATTGGTCCTCTAGAAGAGCAGCCCAAACCCTCTCTTATAAAAGTCTTTATAAAAGAAAAGATTCAATGATGGCCCAGAGGAGTAAACAATTCTGTAATCCTGGATGGAGACTCAGGGAACTTATTATTTATCTTTATGCTTTTTGTGCACATTGTTCATTTAATCTCTTACAATAAAGATTTTTCATAAGTAAGCAGTTTTTCATTTTGAAAAAATTTTAAGCAGTTTGTATCTAATATGTTTTTCATTATTACATTACCTTGGGAACACTGTTTACTTATTTGCAAAATTTCTTTCACCAAAATAGATTAAGAAGATATTCAAAGTTCATTCATGCTTACAGAGAGAAGACCCACATGCAGAAATATAATGTTTGTAATATACCCACCAGACCATTAAATGCTGACTATTTTTAAAAATTATTTCTTTTATTTTTTTGAGATAATTATATCGTCCCCAATTATTTTACCTTGCTCGAAACTTTCCATATACTCCTCCTTGCTCTCTGCTCTTTTCTTCCAAACCAATAGCCTCTTTTCCATTAATAGTTGTAACACACACACACACACACACACACACACGTATGTATGTATGTATGTATGTATGTATGTATGTATGTATGTATGTATGTTGTGTATTTGTTTAAATTTTATTAGTAAAACTAACTAATTTGTCTGTGTTTGGAACTAAAGACAAAGGAAACTTTTAGAAGAAAATCCAGTTTCAGGAAATACAAATGACAACTACCAGTTCTGGTTATATGCACATGACAAATGTGCACATAAATGAAGATAACTTACAAGTTCTCTTGACCTTCTTATGTGTGTGTGTGTATGAGATATGAGTGAATATACATGTGTGTACAATGTACACAGACTGTATCATGCTACTTGTGTATACTGTCAAGGCTGACCATTTAGTATTAGATATCCAGTTTATGTAATCTTAGTAAAAGAAATCCAGCAACAAAGAAGCCAAGTAAATTTAAAAAGACAGACATCTCAAAAGCAATAATATATGGTTGTCTAATTGATATTCCTTGGTGTTGCCCTCTATGTGTCTTGAGCCTGGAGAGCCTATATAAAGCTTATTTAAACAATGGCATTTAAAGAAATTCACAAAGACAAGGTCACCTGAGTAAATTGGGAACATGGGGATTATGGGAAAGGGTAGAAGGGGAGGGAAGAGAAAGGGAGAGGAGCAGAGAAAAACACAGCTCAAGAAAAACAATAAAAAAGAAAAAGAAATTCACAAAAATTTAAAACAAAATCTAATGGGACTCATTCATTGATAATCATACATAAAAACACAAAATTTAAAAATCCATTAAGAAAAGTGTTCTAAATAGTAAATAGTAACATTTCATTTTATTTTGCATTGCTATATGGTTTAATAGTTCTTTAAACTTTCAATGCCAGAACTTCTTATTAAAAAGTTATGGTTTTAATTTCAATTATGGGTATGTGTGCATGCCTATGTGTGTCTTTGTGAATACAAGTGCAGGTTCTCACAGATGTCAGGAGACAGTATCAGATTTCCTGTGTCTGGAGTTCCAAATACTTGTGAGCTGCCCAGTATGGATGCTCAGAGTCTAACTCAGCCCCCCTAAAAGAATAGCAAGTGCTCTTAACCACCGAGCCACCTCTTTAACTCCACAAATGATGGTATTAAGACACTTACATTTCTAATATTGGTGAATCGCCCTTTACTTTTCCTATTTAAATTAGTTATCTCTTACCACGATTGACTGATTAAAGATATGATATTAAGCTTAGAGAGATGACTCCTTGGTTAAGAGCAGATTTTGATATATTGGAGGTTTCAGATTTGATTTGCAGCACATACATGGTGGCTCGCAATCATTGACAACTCAATTTCCAAGGGATCCAATCCCTTATCTGGTGTCTGTGAGAACCAGAAATGCATGTACATACGTGAAAACAAAGCACTAAAAGACATAATAAACACAAAAAAGATATTAAATTATGTTTTCTTTTGGAAAAGTAGTTAACATTATCTTCCTATCTGAATGAAGTTTGTAAGTAAGACTTTTCTTTGCACATAGCATAACATTTCAGTTCACGGAATCTGAATGTGCCCACACCTGCACAATGTTTCACAAATCATGAATACTAGTGCCTTGTGGAATTTCATGGAAGACACTTTCCATTTAGAATATTAATTTTGCCAACATTTTAAGCCATGCTGAGTTTTGACTATCTTTCAAATATCCAAATTATAATTGTTATTTAGCATTAATCTATTAGCCAATATTTTCCTTTTTTCACAAAAGAATTTATTTTCTCAGATTTGTTGATGTGGGATTCCCTTCAGTATGCTATGAATACGTTTTATTGCCATTGGTTAATAAAAAAAAAACCTGGTTTTGGCAAATGGCTTAAGAGAATATAGCCAGGCTGGAAATGATATATAGAGTGAGTAGGTGGGGTCAGTGAGAAGCCATGCAGCTGCTCACAGGAGACAGATACGCTGAAACCATGCCAGTAAGCCACAGCTACGTGGCAATACACAGATTAATAGAAATGGGTTAATTTAAAATATAAGAGTTAGACAGAAATACGCTTAAGCTATTGGCCAAACAGTATTGCAAAATATATAGTTCCTCTGTGATTATTTCAAGTCATGGCTGTTGGGAAGCTAACTAACACCCTCTGCCAACAATTTGTGACTTGAGAGATAGTGCAGCAGGGAAGAAGACTTTCTGCTCCTGCAGATGACCCAGGTTCAGATCCTAGCACCACATCTTGGTTGCAACCATCCCGTCTTGGTGTATATGTGTGTGTGATGTGTGTGTGTGTGATGTGTGTGTGTGTGTATGTGTGTGTGTGTGTGTGTGTGAAAAAGAAAGAGAGAGTAAAAAGTGAGAGTGTACCTGTGCAAATGTGTGCCTGTCTGCAAAATAAGGGCCAGTGGATTTAGAGGGAGAGAGGGTGACATGGGAGGAATTAAAAGGCAATAAGGGGAGAGGAAATAATATAAATTCAATGCTCATATATATATGAAATCTCCAATAAGTAAGAAATGATTTTTAAAATGTGTAAACCCCTCTGCTCTAAACTGGGAGGTAATTTTCATCTCCTGTCAGCTTAGCATAATATTGTAAAGGTTGTTCTTCTTCTCCATTGTTCTGCCATTGATTCATGATTCTAATCAATCTTGCTTTTTGCCATTTTAATCCTCTGTGCATGTCATATTTCAGACTGCCATGTTCTGTTTGGAAAACTGTGTTTAAAACTTCATAGAACATAAAATTTTATACAAAGTAGCAGTACCTGAGCAATGATGCATTTTTGTTTTATTCAGACATAAGTATACGGATCTATGACCACAATATTTTAGATATAAAATACTATGGCAAAGCAATAGTTATTTATAGCTAATTTCTCTGTAATATATTTTAACTAGTAGTTGAATTTGTGAATTTAAATTATAATCAGATGCCAAAACCAGGTAAGACTCTGAACTATATTAATTATGATTATTTACATTTTGCTGTTGTATTCATTGTATACAATTATATCATAATTTTATTACTTAATACTATTGTTGAACAAAATAGAATACTAAGTTATAGAACCCATTTTTGTTGTACTTTTATCAATATAATCAAACTCAACTAGATTTCATCTTTACTATTCAGAAGGTACTTTCTCCTTAATTATGGAAGCTTTTTCACTATATGCTCATTGAATATATATATGCTATCTCTCCGTAAATTCAAACAGTTAAATTTTACAATCCACATGATAAATTGTTAATGACTGTTAATACCATTTGTATGAAAAATGGAATATCAAAGTCTGGACTGTTGCATAAGCTCTGTGTCTCACACATATAAAAGAATAACCTTACATGGGCAATTTAATCATTTTTGCACCTCTAGTTTTTGCTGTGTTTTTTGAGAGAGGGTTTATCTGTGTAACAGTCTTAGCTGTCCTAGAACTAATTCTTGTAGACTAGGATGGCCTCCAACTCACAGAGATCTGCCTGACTCTGCCTCCCAAGTGCTGGGATTAAAGGCATGTTCCACCACTGTCTGGCTCTTATTTAGTTTCTTATATAGAAAATGAAAATGTCTATACATCTCCAAGTTGATTATGCTACAAAAAGTATTGGTCTTATGTCTTACTCTAAATATTAGAGGAAGGGGAAATTGTAGAAATTTGTTCAGTTGGCATTACAAGGATACATTTTTGTCAAATCATGACATTCTACTCATCATGGTAAACTCAATATGACAGCTCAATCTTTTCCAGGAACAAAGTGGGCATTTTTGTCTTATCATACACTTCTGCTAATGACTTAACTACAATAATGTCTCAAATAAACTTTGATTTGCACTTAATAAAGTTTGCCAAAATATTGTGCAAAAGATATTCCAGAATTTTTAGTGCACTAATATCCATTTTAATACAATTTTTATTTTATGAAAGTGAACATCTTGGGTAATGTATTTTTTTGTGTATGTAGATGAGTATTTTGCCTGCATGGATTTAAGTGTAACAGGTACCCATTTGATAGCAACAGAGCTCAAAAGAGAGGAGCAGATCCTGTGAAAATGATGCTACAGGTGATTGTGAGTCACTATGTGGGTTCTGGAAACTGAATCTTGAGTCTGAGCAAGAGCAGCCAGTGCTCTGAACCACTGTGCCATCTCTCCAACCCCTAACCATTATTTTATCTTTTTTTCTTTAACATATAAATAATCTTATAATGATTTTTAAATTTTACAATTACATTATTATATCACATCCATCCTTCCCTTTCCTTCCTTGAACCCCTTGTTCTCCCTGAAGTTCATATATATGCAAGAATGCTCACTATTTCAAAAATGAGAATAATTAAGTTAAAGACCTATTATCTTAACGATCCACTTTAAATGTGCACTATTAAGGGGAATATATTATATAATTAATTATACTACAACAGTTTTACTCATGGTGATGCACATAAAATCTATTTTTATTAGTCATTTGTAAAAAATTTTATTCATGAGTACTTTTTATATATACAGTTTTATCTGCATGCATATATGTGCATGAACTTCATTGGTGACCATGGAGGCCAGAAGATAGCTTTGGATACCTTGATATTGGAATTACAGATGGTAGTAAAACACCACGTGGATGCTGGAAACTGAGTCCTGGTTCTTTGCATGAACAACAAGTACTTCTTACCCCAAAGGCATGTTTGTGTATTTGTGTGTGTGTGTATGTATATATATATTTCTTATTACTTGGCACATGAAGCCTTCTATATTATATTTCTTTAGAGAAAATCCTGAAGAAACTCATGGTAAATAGCTTTTTCTCTATTTTTACTGAAACATACAACCTGCTGAGATACATGCACATAAACACAAGATTGCCTCTTTAACAAATGTTTAGTTGTGCGAGAATGCACTTTACTTAGCATGGGCCATGTGGTATCCTGCAATAATTTTTAAATTACTTCTTTTATATACTTCATTTTTTTTTTACTTCTCTTTCATGTCTCCAAATCTATATGCCTCTGTTTACTCTCTTTTAAATTCATTACCTCTTCTTTGGTTGTTGTTAAATGCATACATAAATGTATATACACACATGTACATATACGTATTTGTGGTTTTTGATATACATATTCCTAAATACAACTTGTTCAGTCTATATAATATATTTTGTCAGCATGTTTTTAGAGATTATCATTTGGATAGCCATTGGTCCCTGAATAAGTAACAGCTCTCTTAATTGGACTTAACACATAGTCAACAAGAGGAAGATCATGTCTGGTACTAGAAACTTAACCACCTCACTATCGCTAGTGAAATCATAGACCTTGGAAGAGAATCTAGAGCTACAAATTTACTAAACTAGCACAATTCATTACTTCATTTTAAATATATGTGTTTATACTCATTGATAAGTATATTTCTGACTCCCTGTGAAGTAAGCAAACTTCTCTTTCCAACAGACAAAGATCACTACACAAAATCTGCAAGAATTTTACAGTGATAACTCAAGCTAAGATTAAAGGTGCCTGGTTAGTTTTCTAAGAAAATTTGGCTCAGGTGTTTTAAATCTCATTAGGCCTTTGCAACACAGCTAGTGAAGAAAAAAAATGGTAGAAAATAAAAGATAACTCAAAATGCCTGTTTATTTTATTACAATCTTTCTTTTCTTCAGATATTTTATACAACTGTTATAAGACAGAGATGCAAAAATAATATGTCTTTTCAATATTTTTTTTCATAAAAAATATATAACTTTTTATATGGTTTCTGTGTATAGCCCTGGCCATCCTGTTATATGCTCTGAAAACCAGTATGGCCTCCAGCTCACAGAGATCTTCATTTCTCTCCCTCTCAAATTCTGGTATTAAAGTCACGTGCTACCACTGCCTATTTTCTTGTTTCCAAGTATATAATATTTTGTTGTTATTAAAGTATTCAGCATTTAAACAATAGAAAATACTTAGTCAATTAAATGTTAAAATATACTTGAAAATTCATAAATCATCTTAGCCAATCTGACAGGTGTAAGATGGTAGGTATCTTAAAGTTGTCTTGATTTGCATTTCCCTGATCGCTAGGGAAGTTGAGCATGACCTTAGGTGTCTTTTGGCCATTTGAACTTCTTCTGTTGAGAATTCTCTGTTCAGCTCAGTGCCCCAT
>NW_004949098.1:8799684-8807733 GCF_000317375.1 Microtus ochrogaster
GGAGGGGGAGGGAAATGGGAGGCGGTGGCAGGGAGGAGGCAGAAATCCTCAATAAATAAATAAATTAATAAAAAAAAGAAAATTCATAAATCATAATGTATGAAAATATTTTAAAGAAAGCTATCTCTGTAATGCTAACAAATGATAGGGTCTGGAGTAATACACCATTATTTTATAAATGTGAAGTGATCATTATTGTATATGTTGAAGTTGTCACAAGAATCCTCAAGTATTAAAACTTAGCCAACTTCAGTAACAATAGAAGTCACATGATCATTTTCCCAGAAAGTGACAGAAAAATGTGTCTGAATTAGCTTGAGTTTTATTGTTATGATGAAATATCATGACTAAGAGTAAGTTAGGAGAAAATATTATTTATTTGACTTATATATCCTGGGCCACAATACATCAAGGAGGCCAAGGAAGAAACTTGGATAGGTTAAGAATCTAGAATGAGGAGTTGATGCAGAGGTCATAGATGCATGATGTTTACTGGCTTGTTCAGAGTGGCTTTCTCAGTTGAATTCTTATAACACCCATGACCATCAGCCCAGAGGTGAACATCCATGGGAACTGACTTATTCCTCCTACGTCAATCATTAATTAAAAAATGGCTCCATAGATCTACTACAGGCCAATTTGTGGGAACATTTTATCCATATGGGTTTCCTTTTCCAAAATGACTGTAGGTTTGCTGACATAAAATTGGCATGCACAGTATCATTGCAATGTTCTTGAAAATATGCAAAAACATTGAAAATGTGGTAAGAATAACAATGTCAAACAGTAACATAACTAAACAAAAAACAAAAATATGGTAATAGAAAAACTATTTCCAAAAACTGTTTTGTCTAAAATCACTGGAAAACACTGAGACTTATTATTAAAGTTTTTCTTATTGAAAATAGATTTTTTTCTATACAATATATTCTGATTATGATTTTTCTACATACAGCTATCCTCAAATCCCTCTCAGTTCCCCCACACACAAATTAACAGCCTTTCTTAAATCTTTAATTAAAAACAAACAGAAATATAAAATAAGTAAATAAAATTATATGAGCTAAAACAAACTAGAATAGACAAAATAACACACAGTAAAAATGAAATAAAGCACAAGAAACACTTACAGACACATAGTACACACAGATATCCCATAAAATGCACAATTGGAAGTGAAACATACAGACAAAAGACCTGTAAAATTAAAAAAAACAAATTCAAATTCCCAGACAAAATATTATATAAAGAAAACTTCAAAAATATAATTGAGATAATTTTCTTGTTGACTATCTACTGCTGGGCATAGTTCTGCCCTTACTTAATTGTTATTTATGTGCCAAAGGGATGCCATTAAAAAATAAATTTTCCCTTTATGAAGACTAAGCAGTTGAAGATAGCTTCTTGAGGTAGGAATGAGAACTTGTGTCTACTTCTTTTTATCACAGAAGACACATCTTCCTGAGTTTTGTAAGTCTTGTACATGCTACCATAGTCTCTATGAGTTCATATGTATGTTAAAGCTTTGGGATTTAGATTTTCTTGTTTTATTGGTGTCCTCCTTCCCTACTGGCTCTTACACTCATTCTGCCTTCTTCTCTGCAGAGTTCCCTTAACCTTGAGAGGAGGGTTTGATAGAGACATTCCATTTAGCAGTGAGTGTTCTAAGGTCTTTCATTCTCTACACATTGTCAGTACAGATTTTTGTATTTGGTCCCAGACACTATATAGGAAATATCTCTAATTATGGCTAAAAGAGACATTGATCTAAGACTATACCAGAAAGCCTCTAGGAGTCATTTTTTACTATAGAACAATGATATTTAGTTTTCACCTAGGTCCATGATCTATCGAGTCTCGGGTTCTTGCTCACCCAAGCAGTGTCATTAATGGTCTCTGTCTCCCTAACTGAGCCTTAAATCAAATCAGTTGGTGGTTGGTTGCTCCAGTTTTCACCTAGGTCCATGATCTATCGAGTCTCGGGTTCTTGCTCACCCAAGCAGTGTCATTAATGGTCTCTGTCTCCCTAACTGAGCCTTAAATCAAATCAGTTGGTGGTTGGTTGCTCCACGTTTTGTGTCAGTGTTGAACCAACATATCTTGTAGCCAGGTTACCATTGTAGATCAAAGCGGTTATTACTTGCTTACTGCAACCTTTCTCTTCAAGTAGCATGTAGAGTATGTACCAGCTCAACTTCTCCATGATTAAACAGTCATGAAGGTGATGTCTTTAGCAATGTAGCTTTGCCATCAGTTAGTAGAGAACATCCAATAATTTTGGCAATAAACTTGGTTGTTTGGGAGCTTTCAAAGGACTCTTTTGGCCACAATTCAATTAGTTTTAACCCATTTCATATACTTGAGGTTTTGTTTGGTCATGTAAGATGTCTAGTTGAGACTAGTCCGGCTAATATTATTATAGCAGCAACAAACAGGTATGTACAAGTGTCTCTTTAGAAATTTTAGATATCTATAGAGTCCTTTGGGTATATGCCTAAGAGTGGTATAGCTGGATTATGAGGTAGATACATTCCCAGTATCTTAAAGAACCACCACACACTGATTTCCATAGTGGCTATACAAATTTGTATTATCAACAATAACTGATGAGTGTTCCCCATGTCCAAATCCTTGTTATTATGAGTTATCATACGTTTTACTGATCATGGCCATTCGAGTTTGTTTAGAAAGATGTCACAAAATTGTAGTTGTAAGTATTTTATTATCTACGCTGACTGCCTCTTAAGCAACAGCTTCGACTATAAGAGTCAGAGCTAAGGGGAGTCTGTTCCCTCAAGCACCAACTCTGCCAAAGCTACTTTGGGAAACTTTTATCCAAATTCAATGAACTCAGAAGTCAAGATTTGAGATGGAATTCTGCTTACTTAGAGAGGCTGAAAAGCTCTCTAAATGGCTAACCTTCTCTCTTCTCTCTTTGTCTGCATTGTCCAAGCAACCCAACATCCATCTCTCTGCTTCCACTTACAAAACCCACGCAACACACGGTTCCTGCTCACCACTTCCTGTTAGCTACTTGCGTGCAGGTTAATTTTATTTAATCAAACACATTGATTGTCTTTTCAAGATTTGTGAAGTATTTTGTTGGAATGTTCATGGGTTTTTTTTTTACTCTATAGATAGCTTTTGATAGACATGACCATTTCCCTACATTGATCATACTGATGATCTATGACCATGAGAGATATTTCCACCCTACGTTTTTTTTCTTACTAACCCTAAAAATATTTTTATCATAAATATTTCTTTTTCTTGTTCAGTTAGAATTACCCTAAGACATTTTTTTCTGAGGCTATATGTTAAACATATTGTTTCTGTCATTTCTTTCTCACTCCTTTTAGCCTGTCAATTTAGGAAATACTAATTTTTGTGTGCTAATTTTGTATCCAGCTAGTTTGCTGAAAGCTTTATCAAGTATAAGAGTTACCTGGTGGAATTTTCAGGATCATTTACTTATATAATATTAAAATAAAGACAGTTTGACTTCTTCTTTTCAATGTATCCCTTTTATGTTTTCAGTTGTCTTATTGGTCAGAAACTCAAAGTATATATAGAATATATAGAGGGAGTAGACAGCCATGTCTTGTTCCTGATTTAGAGGAATATACACATATTTCTCTCCATGTAAGTCTGTGAGCATGTTATAAATTGCCTTTATTATGTTGAGGTATGTCCTTTGTACCCCTAGTTGCTCCCAGGCTATTATCACAAGACAGTGTAATATTTTGTCAAAGGCCTTTCCTACATCTAATAAATAATCATGTAGATTTATTTTTCAATATGTATGTTGGGTTGATTACATTTCCAATTTATATATGTTGAGCCATGCCTGTACCTCTGGGATATAACCTGCTTGATCAGTGTGGATGATCCTTTTGGCATGTTCTGGCAATCAGTTGCTAGTATTTATTGAGAATATTTACACCTATTTTCAAAATAAAAATTTGTTTGTAATTTTCTTTCTTTATTCAGTCTTTATGTGGTCTAGATATTAAGTAACTGTGTCTAATAAAAGAATTAAAGCAATATTTATTGTTTCTACTTTATGGAATAAATTGAATAATAGTGATGTTAATTCTGTTTTGGAAACATTAACATTCTGGGAAGAATTCATCTGACTTTTTTTTGAAGGGTACTTTTAACTATTACATCTATTTCAGTAGATATTATATGTCTATTTGATTGTCCCATCTTGATACCTACCAAGAAATTTATTCATTTATTAGGTTCCTAATTTGATGGAACACCAATTTTTAAATTATATCTGTGTAATTTATTGGGTTTCCTTGGTGTCTATTGTAATGACCTCTGTAACGTTATTAATTTTGATTTTCTCTCAATTTTTTCATTAATTTGGCTAAGCGTTTAACAAACCATTGATTTTTTTAAAGAACCAGCTTTCCATTTTATCGATTATTTGTATTGTCTTCTAGTTTGTTTGCTTGTTGTCTATTTTTGTTTTATTGATTTAAGACATGAGCTTGACTATTTTTTTCATCAGCTTCTTTAGGTGATCTTTCTTTTTTGTTTTAATGTAGCCATTCTCAAACTGTGGGCTGTGATGTCTTTCACACAAGCTTCATTTCAGGTAACCTGAATAACAGGTATTTGCTCATAACAGTAGCAAAATCACAGTTATAATGTAGCAACAAAATAATTTTATGGTGGGGGGACACTATAATGTGCAGAGCTGTATAAAAGTGTTGCAGCATTAGAGTAGTTGAGAATCACTATTCTAGAGCTTTTCAGACATACTGCTAAGTTATTAATCTGTGGTTTATATCATGTAATCACTTAGTGTTTAGAACTTTCCCCAGAACTGCACTCACTCTTTCTCATAGGTTTGGGTATTTTATATTTATATAATGCAATTCTAAATACTTTTTAAATTTCTTTCTTTACACACTTTTTAATCAGTAATAATTTGTTTCAGTTTCCTTAATTTTTGTAGTGCTGTGGGATAATGTTTTGAACACTGTAAAGATTTGTCACTCATATTGGTTTAATTAAATCTTATTGGTAGTAGCCAGGCAGGAAGTATAGGCAGGACTACCAGACTAAGAGAGTTCTTGGAAGAGGAAAGGCAGAGACACAGTCACCAGCCAGATGCAGCGGAAGCAAAATGAGAATACCTCAGTAAGAAAATGTACAAAGACACATAGCTAGACTTAGACAAGAATTATGGGTCAAGTTGTAAGATCTAGTTAATAATAAGCATGAACTAATAGGCCAAACAGTTTATAATTAATATAACCATCTGTGTGTTTGCTTGGGACTTAACGGCTGTGGGACTGGGTGGGGCAGAAGCATTGATGCTGTGAGTTTGCAAAGAGCAGTGTTTTTTTTTTTAATTCCTGTAATTTTTTATGGTGTTGTTTTTTTTGTTAGCCTTGTTTTGATTTACTAACCTGGTGTTGTTTATTTCTTATTTTTCTTCAGTATAAGTAGCTTCTTAAGCTTAAAATTTTCGTTCTAATATCTTATCTAGACCTAGATTTATAGAAATATTTTTCTTTAATTAAATACTATTCTTCCCCATAGTGTTACTGAAAGTTTTACCAGGTAAAGTAGTCTGATCTGTCATCTGTGGTCTCATAGAGATATGAAAGTATCCAGTACACACAGAAGAACACACACACACACACACACACACACACACACACACACACACTGCCTAAGATTCCCTATTCAATCTTGTGTATGCTTTTGTAAGGCTTACCTTTGACTTGTTTCAGTTTCAAGATTTTACTTTTCTAGTTTTATGTCAAATTGAGTTTCTTTAGTGATGCCATTTCTGCTTCATGTCTTAAATTATTTTCCCTTCTGCATTCAATGTTTGTTTTCTCAAAAACTTCTTTTACAGGTTTATTTGTATTCTTTTAATATCTGAACATATTCATAACAATTATTTTGAAATCATTGTCTTGTGCCTCAGCTACAGTTTTTCTCAGAATCCAGTGTCTTATACTTGCTCAGTTCTGGTGGAGATATATTGTCTTGTGTATTAATGATTGTGTTTTAAATTGGTGTTTGGTTAATCTAAGTCTGGGATAATTTTAACATTTGGTGTTGATATCTAGTCTTCTCTTAAAAGGATGTTGTTCTCTTCCTTTCTTTCTGCCATCATCTCTGGATCTTAGAAAAGTATAATGGCTGTTGATTGTCTTGTAGGAAGTATTTCTGAGTCCTTGCTACTTATGGCTACCAAAGTTCCAAGATCGAAGCCCTTTCCGAGATTTGGAGGGACTGACATGGAAGAATAAGGATGTAATAGATGGAGCATGGAGGAAAGGGTCCACTGGGAAAAAAGAGCTGGATGTGCCATGGAGTTAGGAGGAGTCCACTGTGAATGGAGACAGCGAATGAGAACAGTGCTCTGTAAGTGATCTGCCATAGGCTTCAGGGTGAGAATGAGGATTTGGAAATGGAGAACAGAAAACATACTGTGAAGTACTTTTTAATTGGACTATTTTTCTTAGAATTTGAGAAGTTGTAGCTTTGAATAGGTAGAAATTCTCTTTGCTAAATCTATTTCCATGTCTCAGAAACTTGTGATTGTTTTTTATAATACAGGCATTTTTATATCAAAACATCAGATTTCTTATAGAAATTGGAATTTTTTTCTGTACATTTTATCCCCAGACTATAAAATAGTGTTGAGATTTAGAAAATGCTTAGTAAATATTTGATGAGAAGTTCCCTCATAGGAAGCTTTCCAAACTCTATTTATTCTTTAATTTTCCTGAGAAAGAGTCTTCTCCATAGAGAATGTTTTATGTAACATTAAATCAAAGTGCTTGCTTGCCTTGATCTGGCAGGACCATGGGCAGGTGATGGGTCTTTGTGAGGGAAAGAAAGAGCCTTTTGGGTTTCTCCAACCATCTGTCTGCTGTGGTAAAAACATCCCACAGATGAAAGTGTCTATGCATCTGAGTTTTAGAGGTAGTCTCAAATGGAAAGGTACTACTGGGATTCTGTTTGGCAGTGAAATGCACAGGGAGAAAAAGTTTCTATAAAAGTTCTCTGCCTTTCTCTCATCTCCATTTCTTTCTTTCTAATAATATCTTTGGATTCTCTGTTGAAAGCATGGCTATAAATAGGCAGGATCCCAAGTGTCAAATTACTATAGTAACGTTAACGTGAAAAACGCATCGTAAAAATAGTATGTAACTGTCCAGAAAGAGGTGTGCTATTTCCAAGAGACAAAACTCCTATAAAATTCATGGTATTTATCAAGATAGTTACTGCATGTATAAAGGATTAAAATTTAAAAATCACAAGAAGCTCATATCTATTGGTAATCATTCTTTATTCTCTCCCCAGCCTCTGGTAATGAATAATCTAATTTTGTTTTTTATGGATTCACTTTTTTTGTTTTTTTGTTTTGTTTTTGGTATGAAGTTTTTGGTTGTTGTTGTGTTCTGGTTTTGATTTTGTTACTAGACACAGGTTTTCTCTGAGTAAGAGCTCTGGCAGTCCTGGAACTCACTTTGCAGACCAGGCTGGGTCCACTTGCGTTTGTCTCCTGAGTTCTGGGATGAAAGGCATGCACCACCACCACCTGACTTAGATTCACTTATTGTAGATATTTTTTAATAAATGCAAACATTAATAAAAAAAATCACAAGTGCATTTAACCTAAACAGAAAGCATCCAACATTTTACTTTTTGATGAAACATGTTATGCAAGATACTTCAAAATATATATGATAAAAAACAAAAGGTTTTCACAATGAGTCTGGGAAAATGTTGGTTTGAATTTTCAGTGTTATGTAATGATCATCATCTATCCCCCCCTTCTTCATCCTTCTTTCCTTCTCTTTCCCTTGATACATATATATGAAATGATCATCAAAGATAATAATGTTTGCTACTTACATTGTGATTTTATACAAGGCTTTGTATTTTTAATATTCATGATTGTACTCCTGTGAACTCTTTGTACATTGTTAAGTGATGGACTTTCTCTTTATTATATGATGTTTTCTGACTTCTAATTTAGATATAGAATTCAAAAGAGTAAAAGATATA
>NW_004949098.1:8807833-8819134 GCF_000317375.1 Microtus ochrogaster
TATATATATATATATATATATATATATATCCATGTTAGCTATTCTCCATTCTATTTTGGTCAAAACTTTCTCAATCAATCAGTGGTTTAATTATATTT
Organism: Microtus ochrogaster; assembly: GCF_000317375.1. Taxonomy (NCBI): domain Eukaryota; kingdom Metazoa; phylum Chordata; class Mammalia; order Rodentia; family Cricetidae; genus Microtus; species Microtus ochrogaster. The sequence continues at coordinate 8,807,932 of NW_004949098.1, forward strand.
TATATTTTGGTACAATTAATGATTCATTACCATCTGGATGGCACAAGAAGTAAAGGTTTCTGTGTAAGACTGAAGCCCTAATTCAATTCATGTGCTCAGAATGTGGAAAGGGAGAACCAACTTCCTCATGTTCCCCATGCCTTCACATTCTTAATATGTAAGTTTGCAAAACTTTTTTGCATGTTTTACACTCTTTAAACTTTAAATATTATGAAGAACATAGAACAATTAGAGTAAATTTATTTCACCAATGCTCCAGATTTCCAGAATCTTGAAATTTCTTTGCCTTTTATTATTTTTATTTTTATCAGGAAATAAGTAATTTTTCTTAGTGCTCTCTGAATTATTCTAAAGCTAAAATTTCATAGATATTTACATGAAGTGAAACAGTAAATGTCAAAATAAGAATACATAGATATTTGAATTTTGAAAAAAATGCCTGAGAAGTATCCTGACACTACACACTTCTGTCATTGTGCTAAACCCAAGTTAAGTCTCAAAGTGGAATTATAAAGAAATACATGAAAATATTCTTCTCAACTGACTCACCTGCACCTATGCTACAAACTTAACTTGCTTGACATAAATAGTCACTTCCCAATGTACTTTTGCTAATAACATTTACTTATTCCTAAATGTGATGGTGCTACTTCGTTTGTGTAATGAGAACTTTGTGGGAGAAGAATTCTCCTACACGATCAATATTAACTTTTATCATGAGCAACACACTGTGTTTTCTTTTCTTGCCATTTACTTTAGGTTTAGTTATGAACTGCCAGAGTGAAACCAAAGAATCTATTGAACTTAAAGTGAAATCATACCACCTGGGTGAAAATAAGCTGTTCTCTGTGGATGAACTTCAAAGCCTAGCATACACAGAAGTTTCAAACAGGCTATGTCTTTCAGAGTAGTAATCCCATAGAACCAATTTAACTTTTTTATATGTCTAGGTTGACTGATCCTCACCACAACTTTGTCAAGAGTTGAGCTGCTTAATTCATTTTGTAGAACAAGATGCACTTAAAGTAGGAAGTGGTCAGGTCTTTTATATTGGCACTTCATCTTCAATGAGGTCTAAAGATTAACTAGATCCAAGAAACAAGCTGTTCTCTGTCTATAATGACAACCACATCTTTTATTTTCTTTTTCATTGTAACAGTGACTCATTATATATCCCCAGAATGGCCTTGGACTCCATCTTCAGCCTCACACTTTGCTTCTCCAGAGGTGTGATAACAGGTGCATACACAATAGCCATGCTCATCACATTATTGATCCTATTTGTTCATGTGGTGACACAGTGGCTTTTAAACTCTTCCAACTCTTTCGATATCTTGAATACTATACCTCCTTAAAACTCTCACATGTTGCTTTGAAATACTCTTGAGATATTCCTTTTTTTTTTCTTTTTTTCTGTTTGATTCTTTGTTCTTCCTGTATAATGCCTCATTTTCATGTAGAGCTCGTCCCTCATCTCCTTCCTTCCTGCCAAGGATTTTCTACCATGTCAGTTTTATTGTTGCTTTGAAATCTTCACAATAATTTCAAAATATTTACTGTATCTTCATAGGATTTCATTTTTAATGTCCATCACCTGATCTTCAATCTCTTTAAGAATTCTAGCACAGCATGCTGCACAGCATTCACTGAAAGAACTAAATGTTTTGCTGATTTTTTGAGGCTACTAAAAACATACATTAATATAAATATAAATAAAATTTATAAACATAATAAGATAAATTATCATTAATTAATAATAAAATGTTAGTTAAATGCTTCCATGTTTATACATGACTTACTGAGGCTTCCCATGCCTACCCTTCCCTTGTTCTGCATTCTCAGACTAATTTCTAGGTTCTATATGTGATAATACTTTTAAGTAGTAAAGCTCACCTCACCACCTCATTTGCTCAAGAAAGAATGTGGAACTTGGTAAATTCTAGAAAGAAAGAACCCACTATTTGTTTTTTTTTTCCAGGTTCTGGCTATTACAAACAATGCTGCTATGAACATAGTAGAGCATATATTTTTGTTGTATGATAAGGCCTCTTTTGGGTATATTCCCAAGAGTGGTATTGCTGGGTCCAAGTGTAGGTTGATCCCGAATTTCCTGAGAAACCGCCACACTGCTTTCCAAAGTGGTTGCACAAGTTTGCATTCCCACCAGCAATGGATGAGTGTACCCCTTTCTCCACAACCTCTCCAACAAAGGCTATCATTGGTGTTTTTGATTTTAGCCATTCTGACAGGTGTAAGATGGTATCTTAAAGTTGTCTTGATTTGCATTTCCCTGATTGCTAAGGAAGTTGAGCATGACCTTAAGTGTCTTTTGGCCATTTGAACTTCTTCTGTTGAGAATTCTCTGTTCAGCTCAGTGCCCCATTTTATAATTGGTTGATTAGCCTTTTACGGTCTAGTTTCTTGAGATCTTTATATATTTTGGAGATCAGACCTTTGTCAGTTGCGGGGTTGGTGAAGATCTTCTCCCAGTCAGTGGGTTGCCTTTGTGTCTTAGAGACAGTGTCCTTTGCTTTACAGAAGCTTCTCAGTCTCAGGAGGTCCCATTTATTCAATGAGGTCCTTAATGTCTGTGCTGCTGGGGTTATAAGTAGGAAGTAGTCTCCTGTGCCCATGTGTTGTAGAGTATTTCCCACTTTCTCTTCTATCAGGTTCAGTGTGTTCGGACTGATATTGAGGTCTTTAATCCATTTGGACTTGAGTTTTTTTTTTTTTTATCTGTATGACTGTCAAGCTATACTACTTTGAGTTTCTAGGAAGTGTGCTTTCATATGTTTATCTTTCATGGTAACAAGAATGAGAAAACCATTTAAATTTTGCTTCTATCTGAATTTCTGTACATGTAATATAATGCATATATTTGATAGAACAAAATAAAAAGAACAGTTCTAACAATAGGTCTATGAGTCTGGCTTAGAAGCTAAAAGCATGTGTTGCTTCTGCAGAGAACCTAGTCTGCTTTCAGTGCCCAAATAGGAGCTCACAAGCATCTCTATCTCCAGTCTCAGAGCATCTGATTAGTCTGTGCAGTTACCAAGAATGTGGTGCATTTGCATACATAAAAACAAAAAGAATAGCATGTAAAATAATATAAATAAATCTTTTAAATATTGGGTTCATTCTTATACCTTTTAATTCTGGTATATCATTTAAAGTTAAGCATAATTTATAACATTTTTCCTACTATAATTACATATAAAATATATAATCATACAAATTAACAAATTGTGTAATTTTAGACAGCAATGTATATATTGTTATTCTGCTTTACATACATCAGAGATTTTACACTCATAGTTCTATTCAAAATTCTACGTAAAAACTATTAATAATTAAATATTCTAAATTTAAGGATATAACATACTCTGGTATGATTAATAAATATGTGCCTAATGGTGAGTGTTCAAAATATTAATCAGAATTTATTAAAACTATCCTATAAGATGGAAATTTGTTTTTCTCAAAACTAGTGTTTCAAGAACATTTTTAGGCAGACCCCAGCAGTCGGTCAGCAGGTGAGCTACCTGCAGGCAACAGCAGCATTTATTCCAGTTAGAAGAAGAGTGATTATTCCCAGCTAAACTGCTCCAATCTCTAGGCCCTAAGCACCAAAGCGCATCCTGTATGCTTGCCACACCCATCTCAGCTCTAGCAAGTCAGTTGGGCCTTTCCCCCAGCTCTGGAGGATTTTCATTGCTCTAGTGCAGCCCCCAGCAGGTAGCACGAAGGTGAGAGACCTGCTTGCATGCCAAACCACCACCACTGCAACCAACTCAATTCTGTTCCCATAAGTCCCTCTTCAACTCCCAACCATGCCTACCCCAGCATCCTCCCCAAGGACAGCCTTCTCTAGCAACATCAGCAGACAATATAGGCACAAGCATCCCCCATACTAATTGGAAGTACAGCAGTCCCTATAGGCACAAGAACCAACTACACCAGTTAGAAGAACAGATGGGTAAATGCCAGTGTAAGAATACATTCAACAATGTAAAGAACAATGAGGTACCACCAGGACAGAGTGGTCCTATTGATGCGGGAGTGTCATATATCAATCTGTTGATTTCATTGGTTAAGCAATAAAGAAACTGCTTGGCTCTCATAGGTTAAAACATAGGTGGGAGGAGTAAACAGAACAGAATGCTGGGAGGAAGAGAAAGTGAGCTCAGAGAGTCGCCATGATTCTCCCACTCCAGAGAGACGGAGGTTAAGATCTTTCCTGGTAAGCCAGCTCGTGGAGCTACACAGATTATTAGAAATGGGCTAGTCCAGGTGCGAGAGATAGCCTAGAAAAGGCTAGATATAATGGGCCAAGCGGTGTTTAAAAGAATACAGTTTCCTTGTAATTATTTCCAGTAAAGCTAGCCATGGGGGCGGCAGGGTCCCGGGGACGCAGCTCACTGCTCCTAATTCAACAGTCCTATAACATCAAGATCTGAACATCCCATCACAGAAGCAGAAGAAAATGACCTTAAAAATAATAAACAATTTTATGAAGATGATAGATACTCTTAAAATTACAAATTCCTTTAAAGAAATGGAGGAAAAGACAAATACAAAATTTCAAGAAATCAATAAATCTCCTAAAGAAATCCAAATAAAACTAAAAAAAAAAAAAAAAAAAAAAAAAAAAAAAAAAAAAAAAAAAAAACAGGTGAAGCAAACAGATCAAGACTTGAAAATTTAAATAGAGGACATAAAGAAAACGCAAACCAATGGAAGTCTGGAAATGGAAAATCTGGAAAGTACAATAGAGGAAATAGAATCATTGGATCAAAAAAAAATAAACAAATCCAACGAATTCTTAACACATAGGACACTATGAAAACACCAAACAAAAGAATAATAAGTATATAAGAAGAATTCCAGCTGAAAGACACAGAAAATAAACTCAACAAAATTATAGAAGGAAACTTTCCAAACCTAAGAAATGATGTAACTATGAAGGTACAAGAAGTTTACAGAGTAACAAGTAAACTGGACCAAAAGCTCTCTGGCCACATAATAATCAAAGCACTATACATACAAAATAAAGAAAACAAAGTAACTTTTAAAAAAGTATGCCTATCAAAACTAAACCTAACTTCTCAATGGAGAATCTAAAAGGGAGAAGGTCCTGGACAGATATTTTGTAGACACATAGAAACCACAGATGCCAGACTGAACTACCATACTCAGCAAATTTTCACTCACCATAGGTGGAGAAAACAAGATGTTTCATGACAAAATCAAATTTAAATAGTATCAATCCACAAATCCTACCCTACAAAAAGTAATAAAAGAAAAACTCTAATTAAAGGAAGTTAGCTGAATCCATGGAAACAAAGGTAACAGGTAATGTAACACCAGCAAAGCTCCAAGAAGGGACACACACACACACACACACACACACACACACACAAATATAACCATCACCACCAAAACTAAAAAGTAGTAGAATTAACAATCACTGGTCGTTAGCACACTTAATATCAATGGATTTGGTTTGCAATAAAAAAAATACAGGCTAACAAAATGGATATAAAAACAGGACAAATTATGATGAATAAAAAAGAAACACAGTTTACGAGTGAGTACATGATATTTGTTTTTCTGGGTCTGGGTTGCCTCACTCAATATGTTTTCTAGATCCATCCATTTGCCAGTAGATTTTAAGTAGTCATTTTTTCCCACTGTGTAGTACTCCATTGTGTAAATGCACCACATTTTCCTTATCCATTCTTAGGGGCATTTAGGTTGTTTCCAGGTTCTGGCTATGACAATTAATTCTTCTGAGCACATGTCTTTATGATGTGATTGAGCATCCTTTGGGAATATAACCAAAAGTGGTGTTGCTGGGACTTGAGGTAGATTGTTTCCTAATTTTCTGAGAAATTGTCATACTGATATCCAATTGACTTTACCAGTATGCACTCCCAGCAGCAATGGAAGAGTGTTACCTTTACCCTATATCATCTCCGGCAAAAGCCATCATTATCAGTGCTTTTGATGTTGGCCATTCTGACAGGTTTAAGATGGCGTTTTAGAGTTGTTTTGATTTGCAACTCTCTGATGGCTAAGATGTTGAGCATTTCCTTAATTGTCATTCAGCCATTTGAGATTCATCTGTTGAGAGTTCTCTGTTTTGTTATGTACTTCATTTTTTATTGGATTAATTGTTTTCTGATGACCAATTTCTTGAGTTTTTTGTATATTTTGGAGATCAGACCTCTGTCTGATGTAGGGTTAGTGAAGATCTTTTCCTATTCTGTAACCTGCTGTTTTGTCTTGTTGACTGTGTCCTTTGGTTTACAGAAGCTTCTCAGTTTCAGGAGCTCTCATTTATTACTTGTTTTTCTCAGTATGTGTGCTACTGGGGCTATATTTAGGAAATAGTCTTCTGTGCCAATGCATTCAAGTATACTTTCCACTTTCTCTTCTATTAGGTTCAGTGGGGTTGGTTTTATTTTGAGATCTTTGGTCTGTTTGTATTTGAGTTTTGTGCATGTGATAGATATGGATCCATTTTCCTTCTTCTACATGTTGTTATTGATATCCAGTTATGCCAGCACCATTTGTTGAGTATGCTTTCTTTTTTCTATTGTATGATTTTAAGTTCTATGTCAAAAATCATGTGTTCACATGTATGTGAATTAATATCAGGGCCTTTGATTCAAGTCCATTGACATCTATAAAGTTATAATTACCTCAATACCTGATGTGGGAGTGTCATATATCAATCTCTTGATTTCATTGGTTAAGCAATAAAGAAACTGCTTGGCTCTCATAGGTTAAAACATAGGTGGGAGGAGTAAACAGAATAGAAAGCTGGGAGAAAGAAGCTGAGTCAGGCAGTCACCATGATTCTCTCATTCCAGGCAGACTCAGGTTAAGATCATTCTTGGTAAGCCAGCTCGTGGGCTATACAGATTATAAGAAATGGGCTAGTCCAGGTGCGAGAGTTAGCTGAGAAAAGGCTAGATATAATGGGCCAAGCGGTGTTTAAAAGAATACAGTTTCCGTGTAATTATTTCGGGTAAGCTAGCCATGTGGGCGGCTGGGTATCGGGAACGCAGCCCAGCCGCTCCTATTACTACAAATACCTAAACCACACAAAGACTACACTAAGAAAGGGAATTACAGACAAATTTCCCACATGAACATTGATGTAAAAAAAAAAACTTAATCCTAGAACACATAATTATATAATTCACCATCATCAAGTTGACTTCATTCCAGAATGTAGGAATAGTTCAACAGAGGAAAACCTGTCAGTGTAAACCAACAAATAAACAGACCGAAAGAAAAAAGAAAAAAAATACATAATCTTCTCATTTAATGCTTAAATAGCCTTTGATAAAGTTCAACACCCCTTTATGATAAAAAAGAAATCAGTGATAAAAGCAACATATCTAAACATAATAAAAACAATATGCAACAAGTTGACAGTTAACATCAAATTAAATGGCGAGAAACTCAATATGATTCCACTAAAACCAAGAACAAGACAAGTCTGTCCTCTCTATATATCTTTTCAATATAGTACTAGGAGGTCTAGTTAGAGAAATAGAACAACAAAAGTAGATTAAAGGAATATTAACTCAAAAGGAAGACATCAAATTTTCACTATTCACAGATGATATGATTGTATACCTAAGTCACCCCAAAAATTCTACCAGGGATCTCCTACATCTGATTAAAACCTTCAGTAATATGGCAGGATACAAGATTTCAAAAAGCCAGTATTCCTACTATATAACAATAATTAAAGAGTTGAGAAAGGGATCAGGGAAACAACACCCTGTATGACAACAAGAAATAACAAAATATATCTTGGGGTAACTCTAACTAAACAAGTGAACAACTTGTATTACAAGAACTTTAAATTTTTAAAGAAATAAATTAAAGAAGGTATCAGAAAATGGAAAGATCTTTCATATTCATGGATAGGTAGGATTAACATAGTAAAAATGGCATTCTTACCAAAAGAAACCAAAAAATTCAATGCAATCCCATCAAAATCCCAACACAATTTATAGACCTCAAAAGAACAATATTCAACTTCATATAAAAAAACAAAAAAACTCAGGATAGCTAAAACTATCCTGTACTGTAAAGAACTTTCATAGGTATCACAATTCTTTATCTCGAGTTCTATCATAGAGTTATAGTAGTAAAAATGACTTGGTATTGGCATAAACACTGCACATGGATCAAAGAAATAAAATCAAAGATCTTGACGTAAATCCACATACCTTGAACACCTGATTTTTGACAAAAAGTCAAAATTATACAATGGATAAGAAAAACATCTTCAAGGAATGGTGCTGGCATAAATAGATGTTCACATGTAGAAAAATGAAAGTAGACCCATATCTATTGCCATACACAAAACTCAAGTCTAAGTGGATCAAAGATCTCAACAAAATTCCAGTTACACTGAACCTGAAAAAACAGAAAATAGAAACCGGTTTTAAACACTTTATCACAGGAGACTGCTTCTTGAATATAACATCAGTAGCACTGACACTGTGATCAGCAATTTATAAATGGGACCCTCTGATAGTGAAAAGCTTCTGAAGGCAAAGGATACTGCCTATCAATAGGACAAATCTGTACCCTGCATAATGGGAAAAGATCTTCACCAATTCCACGTCTGACAGAGGGATAATCTCCAAAATATATAGCTAACTCACAAAACTAGACACTGAAATACCAAATAATCCAATTTAAAAATGGGGTATAATCTATATGGGAAATTCTCAACAGAAGAACCTCAAATGTGCTGTCTGGGCAAGGAACGCATGTTGGGGGAGCACATACGGGAAGAGTAAAGAAAGAGACATCTTGATGGAAGGGGCAATATTGGGGTTAGGGAAAAATCTGGTGCCATAGAAACTCCCAGGAATCCACAAGATGATTCCAGCTAAGAGGCCTAGTGAAAGTGGAGAAGGTGCCTGACCTGGCCATTTACTATAATCAAATTGCTGACTACCCTGATTGTCATTAGAGCGCCTTTATCGTTAACTGATGGATGCAGATATAGAGATCCATACACAAACACTGGGCCGAGTTCTGGGAGTCCTCCTGCAGAAAAGGAGGAGGGATTGTGTGAGCCAGGGAAGTCAAGGTCAAGACAGAAAAACCTCCACAGAGTCAGCTGACCTGAACTCATGGAATTACAAGGTATAGGGGTCAACATTGAAGGAACCTGCATGGGACTGAACTAGGCCCCCTGCATGTATAGGCAGTTGTGTTGCTTGGCCTGCTTGTAAGGCTTCTAGTAGTGAGATCATGTTCTATTCCTGGTGCTTAGGTGTCTCTTGGGAGCCTTCCCCATGTTGAATTCCCTAGCCCAACCTTTATGCAAGGGGAGGTGTTAGGTCCTACCTCAACTTGAAGAGTTGGTGGGGAGGAGGTAGATAGGAATCAGAGGAGGGAATGGGAGGAAACAAGGGAGGGAAAACTGTGGTTGCTATGTAAAATACATTTTAAAAATGTTAAGTAAAATAAAAATTTAAAAAAGAAAGTAATGTAAAATATTCTATCCATAAAAAGATACATCTTCATTTAGATAGTAATCGAGGTGGCATCCTCAAGAGATATGGACAACATTGCAAAGATTAGGGAAAAAAATGTCTTTTAGATTGCATATGGAAAAATCTAGGAGATAGGAGAGCAAGAAGTTGAGCATAAGCACGAAGCAGGCTATCTACAATATTCCCAAAGAAATAATGCTTACGTATCATCTAGTCCCTTTCAGTAGCATAAAAATATCATTTCCATTTCAACATGACAGGTTTGAGCAATTGAGTCCACAAACATCAGTTCAAATGCATTCAACAAATGTTAATGGGATATTTTTTTCTTTTATACTAAAGATACTAATTTTAAAGTATATATTCTGAGATTTTAATGATATGAGATGTCCTTCTATATATGCGTGTGTTGGTTTATTGGATAATGAATAAAGCTGTTTCGGCCAATGGCTTAGCAGCCCCAGTTACAGTTTAAGTTTCAAGAAATAATAGTGTACCACCTGGAAAATCTGTATTGTTTGGAATTCCTGGGCAAGATTAATATGAAATTTATACAGCATTGTCAGCTTAATTATTTACACTCTCAAAAGGATTGTTGCTTTTAGACTAGGGATTAAAAAATGAGAATTATTGAAAATTTAACATTTATGAAAGAAGTGAGCTGCAGAATCAGTTGAAAGATTAGCCCTTGAGATTACATTTAACATATATATATATATATATATACACTTTTATGTGTGTATGTGTACATACATGCTTTTTAAACACTGTGGACAAAGAAACATATATAATGCCCAAAGATGCTCAATATTCACTTATAAATAAGTTGGTAATATTTCTTGTTTCTGTATGGAAAAGAAACTAAACACTTGGCAAGAGAAATCTTATTTCCAAATATATTTTTCTAAGTAAATTAAATTTTAGATTAAAATGAGAGTATAACAATTCATTCCTTGAAATTTTATATTATACTTCACCAACACTGACAGCTCCCTTTAAGAAAGTCACAGGATGCTACAACTTTGAAACTAGTTGCATGTGGCCATGTCAAAGGAGAAGCAGTTGGCAACTGAAACTGAAATGTCAGCCCACCGGGAGGTAAATCCATGATGAATGAATCTTGGGTAGAAAATGTTCTGAGACAAGAGACTCCAGATGGCCTTTGCTTTTGCTGTACCTTTACATGTTTGTTCCTGTCATTTTTCTCTGATATCTGGCATGGTGTGAATGGGTGTGGGGAGATCCCACTGCCTGTAATGTATTGTGTTTATTGCATGGAAATATCCCATTCTACTGGGCACTTTTACCTGTAGATTAGAATGACGATTATTTTTCTTAAACTGTACTGTCTAATTGATAGCAACAATTTAGTTTATGTAGAGGTTTGGTGATTGAAATTATATACAATGAAATGTCACACTGTGAGTTTCATCTAAAGAGCTGCATAGATCGCAATTCAAGTTAGAAATTAAGGGAAACAATTGCGTTCCCAGGAACCAGGCTGGCTTGATTTCTTTTAATCTTAATGTTGAAAGAGGCACTCACAGAGTTATGTATGCATATCATATATATGTATATACTTTTTTTCTTTTTCTTTTTTGTTTTTTTTTCCTTTTTTTATTGAGAAAAGGAAAAAAAACAAGTTTCCACCTCCTCCCAGCCTCCCA
>NW_004949098.1:8819634-8822717 GCF_000317375.1 Microtus ochrogaster
GGGAGAACCTGAGCAAAGAAGTCGGGACCACGAGGGGTGCACCCACCCATTGAGACAGTGGAGCTGATCTATTGGGAGCTCACCAAGGCCATCTGGACTGTGACGGAAAAAGTATATGTATATACATACAAACATACACATGTGTGTATCCTTTGTACCAGGATTCATCACCTGTGACGTTTAAATAAGCTCTCTCTTTCCTACCTTCCCTCCCTTGATCCTTCTTTCCCTCCCTCCTTTCCTTCCCTCCTCTCTTTCAGAAGGCTTAGGGACTGGTTTTAAGCAGGCGTCGCATAGTGGTTAGAGCCATTTTCTCAACCGTCACAAGATATGTCACTAAGACTTCCCAGTAAAGTCTGGGCAGTAAGTGCTAAAATGTACATATTCATAATAACTGACAGTGGTGATGCGCCTCACACGAAAATATGTTAGCTTCTACAAATCTGACCATAGCGTCAAAACCCTCCTTTACATGGAAACCCAACCCAGGCAAATTTACTGGTCCCTAACTCCATATTTCCCATATGCTGTCTGAGCACTAGAGTGGCCTATAACAACAAGGTTCATACTGTGAGGTGACCATCATTGTGGGTGTTTCAGTGAAGCCCATCAACTATTCAGTCCAACTCCCTACTCTGCTTGGGCAAAGAAACTTTAGAAATTCCCATTTCATCATCAATTAACTAAAAATAAGGTTTCCTTTGAGGAAAATGTATTTTTACTTTTCAGTTTCAAACATAACTTCCTTTTGTGACATCCAAAAATTTAAAAGGACAACTTCCACTAACCTTCCAATGAAAAGACAAATAAATGTAGAAATAAGTTTTAATCTATCGTCATCATTCAGTTATGTATAACTTTTTTATCCCCTCACTATGCTAGTTTAAAAACACGAGGACACCATTCTTTTTTTCTTGCCAAAGTAATTAGAGTGATATAAACTTTTATGATGTTCCTCTTGTTCCATAGGCAACAGCTACAAAAGTAAAGGTTTCATGGAAATTATATTGAGAATATTGCATTATATAAAATATTTACCGAGACTTTCACAGATAAAAAAACTATGTATGTTCTACTAGTTTGTTTTGTATTACAATCATGAATGTTCTCTTGGCTGATTTACTTCACACACACACACACACACACAAACACACACAAACACACATAAAACCTTTATAAAATCTCCCAGGAATTTTTGATACCAAGAGTATGACACTATCAAAAGTAAGTGTAAGCTCCCTTTTTAAAAATATTATAAAAAGAAAAAAATTCAGATAGTAAATAGATATGAATGTAAGTCTATAGAGAAACAATATAGAGAGTAATAAATACATCAATATATTTCAAAAAAAATATTGTTGCCAGAAAGTACCCACCACTTTTTCAGAAAGTGGTAAACTATCTAAAACAGAATTTGATTATTTGAATATGCTAAACACTACTACATATTTTTTCTGATTGCCTGCTTCTCATGTGTAATAAGCAAAAAAAATGAATGATATCAAACAGATAGAAAATGTTAAAGGATATAAATACCCACACTCCTTGTGTGTTAGTTTTCTCTGTAAAAAGTTGACAAATGTAACAGCAACTGAACTGGAAGTGCAAGGAGCCAAATACACCCACCGATTAGTGTTGTACACAGTAGAGCATTTACCCCAAACTACCTTGTCTATCTGCCTCTTGCTCAGCTTTATATAAGCACAAAGATGATCTTATTGTCTTTATGTGGTTATTGTTCAATGTTACCTTTACTGCTTAGTAGCTTCAAAATGTTTTCATTACAATTTTGTTTTTGTAATAAAATTTATTTTAATTAGTAACAATGGGAAATATAATAAGATAAAAAATATCACACCAAAGCTTGGTAAGGCAAACCAACAAAAGGAAAAGAGTTTCAAGAACAGGCACAAGAATCAGAGATACCTTCATTCACATCTTCAGGAGTTCCATAAAAAATACTAAACTAAAAGTTATAAACATATGCAAAGTACAAAGCTTAGATTCTGTCACCTCAGTGCTTACAGCTTCATTCTCTGTGACTTCATAAAGGTTTTGTTCAGTTAATTTAGAGGACCTTGTTTTCCTGGTGTCCTTCATCATCTATGGCTCTTATGTTCTTTTTGTCTCGTCTTCTTAGCTCTGAGGTGAAGGATTTAATGGAGACACCCCTTTTAGATAAGTGTGTTCCAATGTCTCTCTCTGTGTGTGTAATATTTGCCTATGGAACTTGATTCCCATCTGCTACAGGAGAAAGCTTCTCTGACTATGACTGAATAAAATATTGAATAATGAGTATAGCAGACTGCCATTAGGAGTAATTTCATTACTGCTTCTTTTTGTTATTTTTTTATTTAGACCAATAGTGTTTGATTTTACCCTAGGTCTCTGGACTATCTAGTATAGGCAGACTTTCTTTGGATCATCAGTCCCAAATAATGGCATGCATAATTATCAATGCTTGGCCTCAGTTAAGGTTTGTTCCCAACTAACTCATAACTTAAATTAATGCCTTTATATTAAGCTATGTCCTTCTGCTTTGATTGTTACCTCTGCTCAGTGAAATTCCACTTCCTCCCTATCTGTCTGATGAAATCTCCACCTCTCAAATTCTTCCCAGAGTTCTGATCTCTCCCGAGAACTCCTGTATATCTTCTGTTGCTTACCTTTGGACAATCAGTTCTTTATTTAAAAAAAAAAATCAGAAGGTCCTTGGAAGAGACACATCTTCTCAATATATAAAAAGGTTATCCCACAACAATCTAGTCTCTGTTCCTTGATTTGATAAAAGTTTCATCTCAGGGAGTGTGCTTTAAGTCAAATCTGACATTGGTTCTTTACGCCTACAAGCTTTGTACCCCATTGCCTTAGTATATTTTGTAGGTAAAACAGATAGATTAAAGATCAAAGGTTTTGTGGCTAGATTGGTGTTTAGGCAAGGAACTCAGGACCACGAGGGGTACACCCACACTCTGAGACAATGGGGATGTTCTTTCGGGAATTCACAAAGGCCAGCTGGCCTGAGTCTGAAAAAGCATGGGATAAAACCGGACTTGCTGAACATAGCAGACAATGAGGACTAC
>NW_004949098.1:8822898-8825192 GCF_000317375.1 Microtus ochrogaster
GGGGAGGGGGAGGGAAATGGGAGGCAGTGATGGGGAGGAGGCAGAAATCCTCAATAAATAAATAAATTAAAAAAAAAAAAGATAACCTGCAGAATACCTTCCCATACGGAAGACACTATAATGTGAGTATGAAGGATTTAACTAAGCACCAGCCCAACTTCTCCATGTTCAATGAGTTGTGAGGGTATTGTCTTCAGCAGTGGGGATTTGCTGACAGTTTGTGGAGAACAACTATGGTCTTGGAAATAGCCTGTGTTGTTTAGAGGATTTCTATGGGACTGCTTTGGCCAACAACTCATTTGGATATAACACTTTTATTTTAATAAAATTCTGTGCTCTGATAGTGTAATATTTATATGTTATACTATTTTGAATTTGTGTTATTTTTAAGGTTACTATATTAACAACACAGTCTTAATGTTAATTAATCTTCTTATCCTATTTCTAGTGTTAGTCTCATAAGTTCTAAAATTTTTAGTGTTTAATTTTGCATAGTATGATTTTTTTCAGTAATTTGCTATGAAAGTATAGTAGAAACAACTCTGATTAGGTTAATTTATGAATAATAAAAACAAATATTTATAAATAATAAATTACCTAATATGTCTGTGTGATGAGGTAATGCACTTGAAGAAATTCAGAAAAGAATCCAGAAATGGTTTTAGACATATGTCCAAAGTAGTAAATTGCATCTGTACCAATGGTCACTATAGTATCTGTGCACATTGTCTCTGATGCTTAACATGCTCTATAGAAATTTTGTTTTGTATTTTAGTGAAATGTATTCTTTTATCATTTTACAACTTCAATGTTATGAATAATATTCATTTTCTTTTAGCAGGTAAGACTTCATGAATATTCATGTATTATTTCTGCAATTGTTACTAATAATCTTTTATGTAGTTCCACCTGCATCTGCCCCACAAGTTCTGGAATTAAAGGTATGTGCCATCACGGCCCAAACCAAGGATCATTTTGAAGTACTGGTTATTATATCGAGTAAAAAGTCTTCACATCTGTACACCTATCATTTCAATATTCATGTTAGGGATTACATTATTTTAAATCATCTTGGGTTTTCAAATATAAAATATACATCATAAACCTTTGTATTATTTCATTACTGTGTTTTATAGGGGGCAAAATAACTTTCTATTTTACCAACACTAAATATTGTTGCTTTGAACATAAAAATAGATATCTGCTGTCTTTGTGAAGTTTCTTGAAAGATGTATTTGTTAGAGTTCTTATTGCTGTAAAATAATATCTGACAAAAGTCATTTAATGAATGCAGTGATTATTTTAGCATAATGTTTGAGACTAGAATGCATTGGGTGGGAAAGTTAGGGTGGTTATGAGCAGTTACCTACGGCAGCAGGAACAGGAGACAGTTCATCACATTGTCCACTTTTATGTAGCCAGAAACAAAAACTGCTGGTTCACTTTGCTTCTTCCATTTTTCTATTTTATTCAGTCTTTAAACCCAGCCCATAGGATGATGCTGTCCACATCTTGGTTGTGTCTTCCCTCATCTGTAAAACTTCTGAGAATATTCTCATAGGCAGACAAGAGCTATATCTTTTATGGAACTGGAAAACTAGTCAACTTGATCATAAAGATTAATTGTCCTGAGAGCAATGGAGAAATGCAAAGCAGCTGTAGTTGATTGAAATAAATACTAAAAATACTCAAGATGAAAATTATTTCAGTTTTATAAATGAACAATATCCTTATATGGTTGTGAAAATAAAAGGTTAGCATAATTGAAGCATAATTGTATATGCTAGTTGTTTATTCCAAAGGTAATGAATTACTCGCAATGTTTGCAGCCTAGTAGAAAGAAATAATGCAAATTCAAACTGAAAATATTGTAAAAAATTATGAGGGACCAATCTCTAGATAAGGATTGTGATCTTCATGTTCCAGACAATGAAGTCATTTGGTAACATTAAGGGAGAAATGTCACCAAATATATTTCAGATTGTTATCTCTACATCATGGTTACTCTCATTCTGTACTTTAACTTAAGCAGAGAGTCTCTTGGCAAGTTCTTTCGATGTAAGAGCCAGGTGTGAAGAATGGCAGTAGCAGTGAATGTGGACAAATAGCAGATGAATCTAAAATATATTATCAAAGGACTTACTGAGAGAGAAAAGCTTTCACATATGAACATAAGAATGAAAATCAAATGCCCTTGTCATATGATCGGGTATCTCTTGGGTATATTCCCAAGAGTGCTATTGCTGGGTCCAGGGGTAGGTTGATCCCGAATTTCCTGAGAAACTGAAACACTG
>NW_004949098.1:8827116-8831976 GCF_000317375.1 Microtus ochrogaster
CCACAGGGCAGGGAACCCTGACTGCTCTTCAGACTTGAGAGGGAGGGGGAAGAGGACTGGGGGGAGGGCGGGAGGAGTGGGAGGCTGGGAGGAGGCGGAAATTTTTTTTTCTCAATTAAAAAAAAAAGAATAAAAATCAGATGAGCTGATCTTAGGTCATAGTAGCTAATTTAATTTGATTTTCCTGACCACATATGAGAATTTTGTGTGAATGTTTGCAAATGAAGCTTGGGAAGGTGTTTCCCTGGTGGGGTGTAAAAAAGATACTAAAATTGTTTTGAAGGCTTCTGATGTGTTTCGCTTGAGATAAAAAAAAATATGGGAAGAATCTGGAAAAGTTATTCAAATGTACAGGAAACAAGTATTCTCCTGGGAAGATGGGAATCATGGACTAAGAACATTTTTGCTAAATGTCCTCTCTTAAGGTCCAAGATCAGTCCCATGCAGGCTCCCCAGCTGCCTGTCCAGAGTCCCTCCCATGAGCTCAGGTCAGCTGTCTCTGTGGATTTTCCTGTTAGGATCTTCACTCATCCCCTTGCTCACATAATCTCTCCTCCCTCTCTTCAATTGGACTCCAGGAGCACAGTCTTGACTGTGAATATTTGTATCTGTTCTTTAAGTTGTTTAAAACATAATATCTTACTAATAACTATACATTTGGGAAAGCTTCCTGAAAGTAGTAAATGGGGAACACCAATCAAATAGAAACCAACAAACCTCACTGGACTAGTACAAGCTCAAAGGAAAACACTCTAGATATTACTGCACAGAGCTCCAGCCCAACACAATCAGGAGATACAGGACAGAGGAACAGGTAAGATCTTTAACAAGATCATGCAGAAGCTATGAATGTAGATTATAATATTTGTTATTCCAGGGATGCTAGAAAGCAAGGACCATGGCATGATTGCATTTGTAAAAATATTGAAACAGAGATTAGTTGATGCATTCACATATGTAATATTTGTGATTTTAAGTGTGATTTAGTGTCATCTGTGATTTAAGTGTAATTGTAAGTAATATATAATATTCACTTACATGGGCAATATTTGCGGCCTAAAAAGATCATTGATTATTACAAAGATCCAAGTGAAATAAAATAAATTAATGTATCTTTAAAGTAATTACTAGATAAGTCACTAGATAAATAAAATTGTTTCGAGGTAGGAATGTTGCCTTTTTTTTTGGAATTATTACCATCTATTTTGAAACTGCTGGAGTCTTTGGCAAGGATACTTTATTCCTAAAAATAAAGTACATTTATTTGTATCATAGAAATTGTTTTTATCTCCAGCTGTTTATATTTATTTTCGCTCCTTTCTACTTCCTTCCCTCCAGCTCTCTCTCTTTCTATGTGTGAATGTTTATGGGTGTCATGTGAGCCTGTGTGTGTGTGTAAGCCTACATGTTACAGTGAGCATATGGAGGTCAGCGGGCAACTTTCTAAAGTGGACTCTTCTTTTTGCTCATGTGGCATATAGTGATTCTAGTCAGATCATCAGATGTGATGAAAAACTACTTCACCCACTGAACAACTGAGCCATCACGACAGAACAATATTTCTTATATTAATGATACATCTTGCATCATTTAGGCGGTTTTTATCATTACTTAATTAATTAAGCTCTCCAGCGCCCAGGGGATGTAGGAATGAATGAATCCTTCAATTTCCTTTAAAGATACTTATTCTGAAATACGAATAGAACAAGTTCAAAGGTGTCTGTGCACTGTCAACAAGGATTTGTCTGCTTCCTTATATGCATGGAACACACTCAGATTATAAAACTATTATCTGAATAAAATATTCAAAACACTTTGCCATTTGCCATTTCTTTTGTTATTGATTTTATTGAGCTATACATTTTTCTCTGCTTCACTCCCTGCTTTTCCCCTCCTTTTCAACCCTCTTCCAAATTGTGATGTGAAGGCTGGTTTTCTTTGCTTTATTTTTAAAAACAACTTGTGAGTGAGTACATGTGATAATCGTCTTTCTGGGTCTGGATTACACCCAATATTATGTTTTCTAGATCCATCCATTTGTCTGCAAATTTCAAAACACCATTATTTTTCTCTATTTTGTAGTACTCCATTGTGTAAATGTACCACATTTTCCTTATACATTCTTTGGTCAAGGGGCATTTAGGTTGTTTCCAGTTTCTGGCTCTGACAAATAATGCTGCTATAAACATAGTTGAGCACATACATGTTCTTGTGGTATGATGGCGCATCCTTTGAATATATACCCAAACTTGGTATTACTGGGTCTTGAGGAATGTTGTTTCCTAATTTTCTGAGAAATCATCATACAGTTATCCAAACAGGGTGAACCAGCTTGCACTTCCACCAGCAATGCAGGAATGTTCCCTTTACCCCACAACTTCTCTAGCATTAGTTGTCATTAGCATTTTTTATCTTGGCTGTTCTTACAGGTGTAAGATGTAATGACAAAGGATGGTGAGCATTTCCTTAAGCGTCTTTCACACATCTATGATCACCTGATTTTTGACAAAGAAGCAAAAAATATTAAATGGGAAAAGAAAGCATATTTATCAATTCGTGTTGGCATAACTGGATATCAACTTGTAGAAGAATTAAAATAGATCCATATATCTCACCATGCACAAAACTCAAGTCAAATGGATCAAAGACTTAAACACAAAGGCGGTCACACAGAACCTTTTAGAAAAGAAAGTGGGAAGTACACTTGAATGCATTGACACAAGAGAGCACTTCTAAATATAACCCCAGAAGCACAGAAACTGAGAGAAACAAATTAATAAATGAGACTTCCTAAAACTGAAAAGCTTCTGTAAAGCAAAGGACACGGTCAACAAGACAAAAGAGCAGCCTGCAGAATGGGAAAAAATCTTCAACAACCCTGCATCAGACTAGGTCTGATCTCCAAAATATACAAAGAACTCAAGAAATTGGTCATCAAAAGAACAAACAATACAATAAAAAAAAAATGAAGTACGGACCTAAACAGAGAACTCTCAAGAAAGGAATCTAAAATGGTTGAAAGCCATTTGCCATTTTTAAAATATCTCATAAAGCACTAACACAAATTAAGGCAGATACAACATCCATAAGCAATTAATTATTCATTACCATCACAATACAAGTAGTGATTGAAATGTCTGCATATAGCATATGGTTTTTTTTTGATTGGTACATTGGTTCTGTTATGCAAAAAGATGTAAACCTCAGCTGTTTCTCCTTGAGTATTGAGGGTTCTCTCTGAGCTAATACTCATGTCAAACAGAACAAAACAAAACAAGCAGCAAACAAAACAAAATGTAAAAATAGACACAATCAAGTTCAGAACTGCTGAAGTGATAACAGTGCTTCTAGCATGCCTCCCTGTTTCATCTGTAGCCACAGTCTACAAGTTTGCTCTATTCTTCAGTCAGGACTAAGTGAATAAAAAAAAAAAAACAACTATTAGTCAATTTAACAAATATACCATTCCTTGTAGTCAAATGTAATAAAGCAGGTGGCTACTCACCAGATTTTGTGGTTGTCTGAGTAAGGCTATACGTAGTTTTGTTCTGTGTAACTCTGGAGTTGCCATATAATTATCTAAGGGGAGAAAAAAGTATTGTTTTGTGTTTTTGTCTGTGTGCAAGGACATAATGTGTGAAAAATAGATGTGAGTAAAAGTGGTATGTGCCAGTCATACTGAGAAATCCTAGTGGCCAGAGGACAAGAGTCCCTTTTTCCTGTAAGGACAACTAACAACATTTAAGACAGAATTCCCTTAGGTATAGGTTCCAGGGTTAAACTGATGTGAGGAATTTATCATAATCAATAGACATAAGTTTTGCTCTCAACTGCCAATAATAGGAGAGAAGCTAGGGAGATGGCTCATCACTTCAAAGCTCTTATTGTTCCTGTAGAAGATCTGCTTCTGTTCCTAGCATCCCTATGACAGTTTATAAGCACCTATACTCTAGTTCCAGAGGATCTATAGCTCTCTGTGGGCACTGTATACACATATTTCATTTACACACCTGATAACACATATAGAATAAAAATATATTTTTAAAAACTCAATGCTTTTTATTTTATTATTATGATAATTTATTAATATTTTAGTTCATCACTTTACATCCTACATTTTTCTCATTAATACACCGATCAATGGGAAATATTTTAGTGCTGTGTTTCTTGGCTAAGTAGTTTGACATGACTGCAAAACAGGTAATAGATTCTATACTTTTGATTAATTCAGGCTAAAACCAGGCTGTATATTGCTTCTTCACTCTATGAACCACATTTAAATGAATACCAAGGGTACAGACACAGTTGTATAGGCCTTAGCTGCAGACTATCTCTATCACTTCGAAGCAAGAACTCAGAGGATAGCTTGGACCCTTTTCAAGCCTTCATCACATTTCCCTTCAGATGGATTCATCCATCTCCCTTCTCCGGGAGTAGTTAAACTTAATCACAGGAAGAGCTCCAGCTCTCTTAAGCATCTTAAATCTCTTCAACTGCCTCTGCATTTTTATTCCTTTTTATCTAAAACCAATTGCAGTTGTCACTGGCTCGTTTTATACCCCACTAATAGCCAGACCCTCTGGAATTCACTAATGCTGTTACAAACCAATCGATAACAATTAGCTGCCACCACTTCAACTTGATATCCGCCTGCTTCCAGAATTAGCAGAGCAACACCCTTGATTTAATTGTGAAGTACACTGATTTCTGAAGCTTCTCAAACCAAATTGATGTAGACTTTTAAAATGACATCAAGATACTCATCCATCTAGGTTGTTTCCAGGTTCTGGCTATTACAAATAATACTGCTATGAACATAGTTGAACAAATGCTTTTGTCATATGATCGGGCATCTCTTGG
>NW_004949098.1:8833621-8835433 GCF_000317375.1 Microtus ochrogaster
AAGGGTGGGAGGAGGGGGAGGGAAATGGGAGGCTGGGAGGAGGGGGAAATTTTTTTTTCCTTTTCTCAATAAAAAAAATAATAAAAAAAAAGATACTCATCCATGTATCCCAGTCTCCAGAAACTGGCTTCTATTAGTGGGTTGAAGTGGAGTCAGCAAGCCAGTTAGCATCAGCACATGATCTTGACATTCCTTTTTTCGCTGGGTTTTCATTGTAAGTTGTTTTGAGGTTTCTGATTGTCCAGAGACTAGATAACATATTCTGATAATAATAACTAGTCTTGTTCACCTCAAATTGATGGCAAGACATTGCTTTCTCCTTACCTTTTAACAGAATTCTTCACTTCAGAATGACAGTGTCACCCATAAACATATGTGCTGTTGACATTGCCACAGATGCTGGATTACTAAGGATCTCAATCTCCATTTAACTGCATTTTAATGCTTAGATCTCATTTTTCTCATGATTTTCACCAGAATTCTTTATTCCACTTCAATGGTATTCTTTGGAAGCATTACAGTCATGTCTCTTACTATTTTCCTTTTGAATATTACATAACTCAACAACAATCTATTAAGATATTATTGTGTATCAGTCACTTAGCCAGTCTATGGAAAATCCATATATTAATTGAAAAATTAAATAGTCCCCATGGATCCTGCATTTTAGGAGAATTTAATGTGCTTTAACCAATTTATTATCAAGTCCTCAAATCAGGATCTATCTATTGCATGTATTTCCATTAGTTTTATTCCAAGATCACAGAATATTTCCTTAAATTCAGTAATATATTAATGAAAAGCTTGGAAGAAACTCTCTTTGTATTATGGTGATACACATTTTCAAACTATCATTTATTCTTTAATTTTATTTTGTTTCAAAAATATTTCCAGCTAATGAGCCCATACAGATGTCTACTGTGCACTTGGGTTTTTTTTTTTATTCTGAGTCATATTGTCTATATTGCCTGTCTTTTATATTCTATGCCCTACAGAAATAAAGAAATAAAGAAACCCAGAAAGTCATCAATCAAGTACAGGCATTCACCATTGAGTTACTATTTTATCACTACTTAAGTCAGTTCTATCCAGTGTTACAGTAGTCCATGTTCCATGAGAAAACTCTCAAGTCATTTGATATAAGAAGGAAAATCCTCATGTAACCAGCTGGCTGACTCTGATAAGTGTCATTATTCAGATGTCATTTCTTTATTGAGTTTGTCTTACCTCGAGTCACAGATGAGTGATCTCTTTCCATTGGCACTCCAAATTTGATTCTGATTCATGCTATGCTTAGATATTATCTGTAGAAAATGTTCTCACCAATATATGGTTACATGTTACATATAACTCTGGATAGAACTGACTTAAGTAGTGATAAAATAGTAACTCAATGGTGAATGCCTGTACTTGATTGCTATAGTATATGAAGTATAAAAAGATGTAACATTTTTCTTTACATGTGAAAATGTCAGCTTTACATATTGCATACTCCATTATTCCTTCCCTTTTTTGAGCTGCCCTTGCTTTTTTTCTTGCAAATATGATAATTAGCAACTTTGTATAATCCTATGATTCAAATGGCGAGGCTGGGATTTGTGCATGCAGGGCAATGAACTACAAAATGTATAACTCTGTGGTGAAAAAGCAAATTTTCAATACCCACCACACATTTCATATTCATGCATCAACTATGATTAAAAGACATCCCACTTGTCACTTGTTATGTCTTTGTTGGTAGTGGGTCCTGATGATTATGCTTTTTCTATTTATTTATTTATTTATTTATTTATTTATTTATTTATTTATTTA
>NW_004949098.1:8836008-8848537 GCF_000317375.1 Microtus ochrogaster
TATAGGCTCAATGTCCTTTATTTATGGCTAGAAACCAAATATGAGTGAGTACATCCCATGTTCCTCTTTTTGGGTCTGGCTTACCTCACTCAGGTAGTGTTTTCTATTTCCGTCCATTTGCATGCAAAATTCAAAAAGCCATTGTTTTTTACGCTGAGTAGTACACTAATATGTATATATTCCATACTTTTTTCCTCCATTCTTCCGTTGAAGGGCATCTAGGTTGTTTCCAGGTTCTGGCTATCACAAACAATGCTGATATGAACATAGTTGAGCATATACTTTTGTTGTATGATAGGGCATCTCTTGGGTATATTTCCAGGAGTGGTATTGCTGGGTCCAGGGTTAGGGTGATCCTGAATTTCCTGAGAAACCGCCACACTGCTTTCCTTTTTCTATAGAGGGTATTGTAAAAGAGCATTAGTCATGTTTCTGTAATTTATAAGGAAATTCTTTTTTTTTTGAGAAAACACAACATTTTTCCTTGTATAGATTTAAAAACTAATAAATAAAGTTATTACTAGATGTGTGTGTGTGTGTGTGTGTGTGTGTGTGTGCGTG
Organism: Microtus ochrogaster; assembly: GCF_000317375.1. Taxonomy (NCBI): domain Eukaryota; kingdom Metazoa; phylum Chordata; class Mammalia; order Rodentia; family Cricetidae; genus Microtus; species Microtus ochrogaster. The sequence continues at coordinate 8,836,570 of NW_004949098.1, forward strand.
TGTGTGTGTGATACTTGACTACAGTGAAAAAACTGAGCACACCCAGGAGAAATTAATCTCAAATGAGGAATTGGCTAGATAAAACTGGCCTTTGACAGTGTCTGTGTGTCATTTTCTTGTTAACTAAGTTATGTAACAGGGTCCAGGCCACTGTAAGTATTACCGTGTCTAGGCAGATGATGACCTTGAACGTGAACCTGCACTTAAGCCAGTAAGTAACTCTTCTCCATGCTTTATATTTCAGTTCCTGTCTTGGAATCCTGGTTTCACTGGATGCTTTATATTGGAAGAGGAAATAGATCTTTTCCTCTTCAACTGACTTTGGGTCATAGTGTTTATCACAACAGAAAACAAACAAGGACTACTTATGAACCCAAACTTGTGAAGAAAGCAAATACCTAATTGTTTACAGCCATATTGGTCTAGCAGTCTATAATATACTGTGTTAATCATTTGTACACCAAGATATTCACTGTGAACGTTTCTGCTTTAATGATAAACCATGCAATTTTTTATTTTTAGAAAATGTTCAATATAAAAGTTTTCCTATGTGTTAGAATATTTTTTCTTGTCAACAGATTTACACAGTATGATTCCACCAGTTCTAGAAGGGTAACTGCATTTGCTTTTGAAAAATTCACTTAGCATGAAAGCAAATAGACGTCTGATGTATAAATCGTGAATCTGAAAATAAAGTTCAAAACTGTAAGTGTAATGTTTACCTTATAGAGTGAGCAAACAATTTCTCAAAGCAGGTTTCTTAAAATCACAAACCAATAAGTCAAGTCCCACCTATTTTATTCTTTCAAAGAAGAAGTAGCCACACATATCATTAATACCTTGAAAAGCAGGGGCTACTTCTCCACCTTTAATCTCATTCATTCATTGTATCTGCATTTCAACATTTCAACAATCCTTTGCTAAAATTCCTAACTCATAAATAATCTGTTTGCTTGTGAGTTACAGCTCTCTTGGGGCACATGGATAAAAGGCTGACAGACAATTGGGACAGAAGAGGTCAGAGAGCTGTCCCTTAAATTGAATTTTATAGAGATGCTTGAAGAAAAATATGTGTCCCAAAATACAAAGAAAAGAAAACAACATATGATCTATCTTTTGAGGTATTTCTGTGAAATTTTAAGCTTTTTAAGATCATGTTAAAAATACAGGAGTCACAGAAGAAGGAAGTAAAAACCTGGTAAGATTAACTTGAGGAGATCAGAGACAACTCATTCTTTTAACTGGATAATGTAAACTTCCTTCTTAAAATAGCCATCAATAAATTTTAGCATGCACTGGGGATGGATCATCTGATGAGACCTTTGTACCATCCATCATTTATCTTGTTCCTTCCCTTCATCTTGTGAGATGGTCAATACTGATACTGATGTTATCAATGATGAAACTAAAGAGTGTAAAGTTGAGAATTTTGTTTTCAGTGAAACAGAGGTTCTCTCAGGAGAAACGATCACTCCTGCTTTCTGGTTTTAGAGTCTAACCATCATCTATCATCCTTAAGTATCAAGAGCCATATTTACTTCATAGTTTATACAGGGTAGTGTAAAGTACCTTTGAGACATTTGCTTTGTTTGCTCTTCATATGTTTTCCTTCACAGGTTTTCAGTTACAAGCTGGGTAACACTAAACAAAACCGAGGCACCATCTCTAAGTTTATTTCTGTTAAATTACGGTATTACTGTGAAAGAAGAGATGAAAAATCCATACAATAACTTCTCCTATCTCTGTAATACATTTTTAGTTACTCTAGTTAGTGGACTAAATTTCTCACAAAAGGGCAATACCGGCATTTATCATTCTCCAATGTCGACTGACTTATTCCAGAAGGCTGGAATTTCTCTGGAATAAAATTATAATCATCTTGGGCTATATGTGGCTCTAAGAATAGACATTTTGAGGTTGGTTTGGACTTATTAATAATAAACTCAGAGTCATCAATAATGCATCAGAATAGCATTAAAGAAAGAAATCAAAGCACTATTTCTTGGCATAATTTAACGAAAAGTAAACATAGCTTTGAATTCTATAACCGCCCCCTCTCTGTTTATCTCTCTCTCCCTTTGTCTTTGATTCTCCCTTTCTATCTGTTGTATTTGTCAGAATCTTTCCTTTCTGAAGGCTGTCTTGTGAATCTGTCTCTGTCCTTACCTTTGTTAGAGCTGTTTGTCCAGTGTCTGGGTGTGTCTGTCTGTTGCGACTGTCCCTAACAGAAAGCTTCCATCTCTTTGTCACTGAATGGAAAAGGATAATACTTTCCAGAAACCTTTAGCAGAGTTTTATAAAGGATTAACTCACTGATTCTATCTAACTATAATTGACACAGATAATAAACAGAAGTACAAACACCATTGTTTATTAAATGCTACTTGTGTGTTGCCTTCAGCATTTATAGTAGTTGTTCATTTATAAAGTCACTTTCAGCCTATTTTCTATTTCTACCAAATGATTACCATAATACACCTACATTACACTTGAGTCAGAGGCATATAAAAGTAGATAAGATTACAGCTATGTGTTACTTAAGGTTATAAAAGTTGATTACATATGGAAAATCTAAGGCAATTAAGGTTTATTGTGATCTTGCTCACTTAAAGGTGGGTATAATCAAACACGCTGATTATACAGTAGGATAATACTCTTAAGTGACATCAAGGTGTTTTATTTATTCAGGGTGTGAAGCCTGACAAAAATTCATCTCTCTTAGAATGACATTTAATTGGAAATATCTTTTCACATAACACATATATTTGAATGAGTTTCCCTCCACCCGATCTTCCATGATCTCCACAAGTTCACAGTCATTACACACCTTAATTTTCTATATGTCTTTAGAAAATATATATATATTTAGTAGGATAAAAAATGTCCAGACAAATAAATGAGGCAAAAGCTATCTACAGTAATGTTATTGAGTTCATTTTGTTTTGAACATCTACTGTCAGGCAATAATATAAACAACTCACTAATGGATAAACTTTTTACAATATAGAAATTAGGATTAAAATAAAACGTTTTTAAAAGTGATGAAAACGAAAATACAACATACCTAAACCCATAGAATGCAATGAAGTCAGCTTTGACTTATGTTCAAAACACTAAACGTCTACAGATTTTATTTGTTCTGTTACTTAGACACCTTAATGTAACCATAGTCATACTGAAGAATTTCATTAGGCTCAAGGTATACCTGTTTTCCCAACCATACTCACATATCCATATGAAACCTTTCTCTTACTCATGCAGTTGAACTCAAAAGTTCTTTGAGATGAGACTGTGGTTTAGTCTCATCATTTCCTGTAGAATACAATAAAACCACCAGGTTCTCTTCTTTCAAAGTCACTTTGTTTACTAGGAGTATTTTTTAAGATCAACATGAATATTAGTATTGTTTTTTGTTTGGTTTGGTTCCTCAGTATTTTAAATGTACCACTGACTTATTGATATGGGTTAGATTGCATTATCTACAAGTATCAGTATAGACACCATGAATATTTAACAATAATTAACTAATTCTATTAACTTAGTCAATCTGAGCTATGTTTCCATTTGTTGTGCATTTAATTCTTTTAATTATGTACTCAATATTGATGTTACACTACTATATGGTCATTTAATGAATAAGCTTTACTTATTCATAATGGTTGAGGCAATTTAAATCCCATCAACAATTTGCAATGAATTATTTTTTTGTGAATAATTTTTATTTAGTATGTATGTGCATTTGTATGTGTGTATTGCATAGTTCACATGCCTATAGAGTTTAGATGACAAGTTTATCAATTGTTGGCCTTCTACTGCCACGTGGGTCCTGAGAATTGAACTCCTATCTTCATGCTTGGAGCAAGTGCCTTTATTTTTTATATTTTTACATTTATGTTTGTCATGTACTTAACTTCTTTAGATAAATATCAATTCAAGGAGCTCTCTTTTTTAATTAGATTATTTATATTTCCATGTTTAATATTTAATAGCTTGCATTCCTTATGCATACTAGAATGTATCCTTTGTCATAAAAATTACATAAAATTACTATTTTTTACAAAATTCTTCAGCATGTCCACTATAAGTGTGTGGAAAGTCCTACATAAAAATGTAAGTTAATGTTATACCAACCTTTATGTTTAGTACAGATATCTTGTTCCACTATGATTTGAGCTTCAGGGTTTGAGTGTATGGAACAGACAAGTTAAACAGCTGAAAAAGAAAAAGATTTTAATTTCTATGTAGAAGTTTCCATTTATAATCAATCAGTGCTGATCCTTTTGAGTTAGTGTAAAGCAAGATGTGAGGATGGTGATTTCTGGGTGGAGAGAGCTGTTTCCCTCATGGCTGCTTTGAACCAATGTGAATGGAAGAAGAGACTGGGGAATTTATAGTCTCTCTAGTGACATGGTTTCTATCATGCCTTCTTCTAAAGTTTCCTTCTCAATGTGCCAAATATCGAAAACCATATTTTTTACAGTATTAGCCTCTGTCTAACATTTATCATTCAGTCTTTAACAAACTATATTCAACTTTTCAAAACATGAAGCATACATAAATTTATAAAACCTATTTCAATTACTATAATCTACAGTGAATTTTCTCAGCCCTCTGAAACAACTTAATTCAGTTCTTTCTTTTTTATTTATTTATTTTTGATAAATAAGAGCACACACACCAACACAATAAAAACAATGAGCCTGATGTTTTTATATGCAGATTTTGAATCTCACAACTATTTTCTTTTTAATCATACAGAACATTTTATTCATTGATACTCTAAGTTTAAAAAAAAGTTTTTTGAGAAAATTTGCATTATTTTTGTGTAATATTTTCAAGATTTTGTTATCACCCATTAGGATAATTATGCCCATTGATCCATTTAGCAACTCAATCAGATAAAGTCTAATATGCAAAAGCCTCCATTACTACCCCTCTTCACCAGAGGTCAGCTAGGTCTTAACTATTAGCTATTCCAATCAATTTAGAAATACAATGGCTTCTTGGGATGCCTTTTCCCAGGTATAAGACGGTATGAAGTCCACTCAGTCCTTATGACCTTGAGATAAAGACAAGTTGAGCATTGATAATCATCTTCTTCTAATGAAGACTCAGACAATAAAGTGACTTGTATAATATATGTTTATAAAGCAATTGTTGAGCAACTAGAGCTGGTGTTTTACTCCACAACATCCGCCACTGAGAAAAGTTTATTTTGCAAGATTTGACCGTGTTGTATTGTCTCTTTCTTATTATTTTAAAAAATGCATTACCAGGAAGCAATTACATTAACTTAATTGCATTAATACTACACAGCTCAAATAATTAGAGGAAAGCAAATAAGAAAATAGATTTCTGTTGCTTAGCCCATTAGATCAAGTAGTTAATATATTTTGCTGTACCCTATTTTTATCAAACAATAATAAATTATATGGAATAAAATTTTAGATAAATTAAAACCATTTTATGTTTGTACTTAATTATGCTTTGTTTTGTTGTAATGATGCCCTCGTGAATATACATAAACTTACATTTTCCAATACAGTTTCATTATGTATTCATTAAAAGAGAAAATTACTAAAGAAATCTACTTTGAACATGGGATGATCATCTCCAAATCCATTCATATTATACCATAAAATTTAAAATATGATTAACAAAGGTTTTAATATCTTATTTTAGTCTATACTTTCCTAATTATTATTTATTTATACAACATACATAAATACAAATAGTTTGATTTTGTGATAGATATAGGATTAAATTAAAAGTTTCAGTATTTACATGATTTTCAAGCATGTGCATTTTCTAATGTTAAAGTTTGACATTCTCTTCTACATGAAACTTGAATAGAACATGTAACCACTCAGAATCTGTCCTTATAAATTTATGTCCTAGATTGTAATAGTAATATCAAATGCATTTTATTTCATCTAAATTGAAGGAAATTATTTCTTTTAACTTGCATATAGTTTTCTATGGGAAAAATGGAATTGATGTGAGTGTTTGTCTACATGTATGTACGCTTGTGTCAGATTATGCTGACAAAATTAGGTGTCTTTTAGAAAGTCTTTACATGTAGTAAATTGAATCTATCAACTAAATATAATTCAACCAGTATATGTATATGATCATACTACTAAAGATGTTATAAAGACGGGACTTCTTACTTTCAAGAGCTCAATTCTCCAAAAAAAAAGGCATGAAACAAACATACCGCAATGTGCCCTACATATTAGAGTTGATTGAGAAAGATTTTATTTAATTCACCTGTTCATGTGGGCTACAAATTGCTGGTCTTTGTCAAAACTGTAGAATGCAAACTATCTTATATGTCTCAAGAAATAAAAATCTATACTAGTGTCTGACACATAATAGGCCATGAAAAATATTTATTTAGATACAAAATATTGACTAAATGGAATAAAAATTAGAGGATTGGATGAGTTCAGGCTATAGAATTCTGATGGAAACATAAAAACAATGCTGTCAAGAAATATAATTGTTAAATATTCAAACTAAACGTCACATATGAATGGTAAACATTTGACTGTTACAGCTCGATACAAATGACTTTAAATTGAGTGCAATTAGAATATTGCTTAATTGCTACTGGATTTTGCTCTTCTACTATGTAAATATCACATGTGAATTAAAACATTTGATCTTGGAGAAAGGCAAGGAGCTCATTGACCCATGGAGGCAAAAAATTATAAGGATAAAGAAAAGCATTAAGATTATAACACTCACAGCAAACTTTCCTCAAGGTCATCTTACAGTAAACAATTGTTAGATACAAAAAGTTTTGACCATTGAGCTTGATGCAAATTGCATTTAAATTCCAGACATGAAGATTTATAGGTTGTTACCTATGCTTGCTTTGGTTTCTTAGTGACATAACTGTCTTTCAGTCACCCATGTTCCTATTAACTAGCTCCTCACTCATGCACTTATGGGGAAGTACAATGAATTTATTCTTTAGCCAAGCTAGAGTTAAGTTAAATTATCTAGGTAGTTTTTCTTGCCCCATCTGAAATAAATAAACATTGTTCATATGTTACAATAAAAAAATCACACCTCACTAAATTTTGTTTAATAATGTGAGATTGTGCAGTTGTCATGGGTAGAAGGGAGATAATGAATGATACATTAGGATGTTGCATTAGGTTGGCCTGTTAATATTTCATGACTACAAAGCACAACTGCTTATCTGATAATCAAAGACTCTAAGACACTTAATTTAGGTGGTATATAAAACATGGATATATTGGACAAGAGATAATTCTACATTTTTCCAGAATAGAATAGGACAGTATGAAATTTTATCATAATAATAAGAATGGCATGCAATTTAAAACTCATGAATCTGTATTTATAGAATTTTCCATGTAATATTTTCACATTAAATGATGTTATAGATAAGAATGAGAATTGTCACAGTTAAAAGTTCTCAGGTCTGGGAAAAATAATTGTTCTTCAATCTGTAATTTTTTTTTGTTACTTCATTTGGTTACTTTGTATTTTCTTAAAATATATTAATGAACAATACAATCTTTTGTTGCTCTTCTCAAAAGGTGAAAGAAAATTATGCACATACATCAATTTACATGATTATATTTTGTGGGCAAAAATTCAAAAGGTACATTCTCATAGTACATCAGTTTCTTATACAGCAGGCAGTTATGCATGGTACTGTAGAGTAGCTGAAGTCTTACTACTGATCTGCAAGATGGAAAGAGAGAAAACAAAATCTATGCCTGGAATGCAATCTTGAATCCTAAAAGCCAGCTCCCATTGTCACACCCCATCCAAAAAAGCTACATCTCTGAATATTTCCTAAACAACCCAACAACCTTGAGCCGGACTTTCAAATACTTGAGCCTATGTGGGACATTCTCATCCATTCCAGTAAATATGATAGTGTAGAATGAATCCACTGAGCCTATCTTAAGCAACTGAACAGCTGTTTCTGCTTGAATTCAAATGTTGTCACAGGACTAGTTCTAACACTTCTATTTACACTAAAGTGCACCATTAGGGTGTGATTTTCTTCTATGATGTTAGATGATGTTAGATATAGAAAAGCAAGTAGATCAAATTAATCAAAGTGTATGGAAAGATGGTATGTGCTTTTAATTGAAAGTATTTTTGAATTACCAATACTTAGTAACTGACTTTCTCTTTGCTTATACAAAACTAAAAATTACCAGAGAAGTGATGATGTAACAAATAATATTGAAGTTCAATGGTTATTGCATACTCTGATTTTATCATAATTAGTGTACATTTTTGATACTGTAGTGTAACCTAATCTGTTCTAATTGATGTTGATGTATGTGTTTTAGATGGAAATTTTCCTAAAAGTGTCTTATATTTTAGTACCTTTCTAATTGTCTTAGAGTTTTCTATTGCAGTAAAGAGACATCATGACTACGGCAGCTCATAAAATATTTAATTGGGGTGGTTCACTTAACATTTTCAAAAGTTAAGTCCATTATCATCATAGGACCATGGTGGCATGCAGGTAGACATGGCGGTGGCTGCATCTAAATATACAAGCCGCAGGACACACTGACACACTGTATTGAGCATAGAAAATGTCAAAGCGTGTCTCTATCTCTTGAAAGTTAACATATATCAATCTTTATTTCTCATGTTGAAGTAAAAAAAAATATTGACCAGAGTTGACCCAAGGGACAAGTTTCTATTTTATTTTATAAAAACAATTTAATACTATAAAATATAACCAATAAGAATCAAACAATAAATCCTCATAAGATTTTAGAATAGTTGATTTTATTTTGTTTGAGACAATATTTCACTATGTAGACAGGATTGACCTTGAATTCCAAGGCTCAAATGGACAGGTACCACAGACTACTGAGTAACAGGCATTAATAGAAGAGTGCCACACTGTCTGGTTATTACAATATCTTTTTCAGTGCCCTTAAATAAAGTATATCTATCATATTTATCCTTTCTATCAAGTTAAATAAAATAATTATTTTAAGTAATTTTTGTTCATGAATTTTTAAATATCCATATAACAAAAACTTTTGAGAACAAGAACTCATTTTCTAATAGATATTTTATTTCTAATGTGTTCATCTCTGACACTATGGGCCACACTTTTATTGTCAATATATTTAGTAAAGAATATTGGAAGATTTAGGGTAAATGGAAATTTTAACAAAAATGCCTATTGATAGATAGTCAAATAAGATATCATAATGTGAATGTAAAAATACCACTGTCAATTATACGTTCCATGTTACTTTGAACTGTATAAATTTTATGATTATTTCTATTAGGTAGCACTTAATAGATTTTAATGCTTATAATTAGCCCATACATAAGATAGAAGTAACTTAATTTTATTCCTAACTGAATATGCCAAAATTTATTTCATTTCTAGTGAGGTTAGAACCAAAGAATCAAATTTGAATCAACAAGGTCATGTCAACTAGTTCTGGATAATGAAGATAAATGGCTGAAGTCTGTCTGGATTTGGGGGCTTTTGGAATTGTCATGACTAATGATTCCTTTTTTTCATGATATTATTTGAGCTCTACATTTTCTCTGCTCTCCTCCCTGCCTCTCCCCTTTCCCCTTCAATTATCCCCCAAGGTCCCCATGCTCCCAATTTACTCAAGATATCTTGTCTTTTTATACTTTCTACTTCCCATGTAGATTATATTTATGTAAGTCACTCTTAGTGTCCTCATTGTTGTCTTAGTTCTCTGGGATTGTGGTTTGTAGGCTGGCTTTCTTTGTTTTATGTTTAAAAACCACCTATGAGTGAGTACATGTGATAATTGTCTTTCTGTGTCTGGGTTACCTCACTCAAAGTAATGTTTTCTAGTTCCTTTGATTTTTCTGCAAAATTCAAGCTGTAGTTATATTTTCTGCTGTGTAGTACTCCATTGTGTAAATGTACCACATTTTTTTTTAATCCATTCTTTGATCGAGGGGCACTTAGGTTGTTTCCAGGTTCTGGTTATGACAAACAAAGCTGCTATGAACATAGTTGAGCACATGTCCTTGTGGCACGATTGAGTATCCTTTGGATAAAATAAAAATAATCAATGAGACAAAGACTAATGATTCTTAAAAAAGAAACAGTTTAACAGTAAAAAAAAATTGTGGATGGAGCTAAATATAATTTTCTAAAAGGGAAATACACATGGAAACGTTGAATTCACAACAGTTTTGCATGAGACTGATTCCACAGAAGTCATGCTCTCCTAATACTCATCTATATTAGGGGAGAGGACTCATGGGACCCTATCACATACCAATAACTTATTGGCAACCAACACATTCTGGAGGAAGAGGGATTAAAGAACTTAGTTCTGTATCCACTGGTGAGTTTTCCAGGCTATGATGGTTAATTCTAAACTCAGTGTCACAAATGATTTTAGATGAAGTCTGTAGCACACTGAATATTATAAATATTAGTACCTAGGTGACAGAATTTGTGTGAGGGATGGAAAAGTGATTCGAATTGGAGGAAATTTTAGAGGATTGGAGAAGAACACCCAGAATGCAGAATCCAAATGTATTAAGTTATAGAAATTGATTAATTGAATTAAGAATAAATAGTATTATACATTATGATATAAAAATTGAACAGATAAATGTATTTTGTATCTTATTATTATAGCATGTATGAACTACAAAAATTTTAGATTTATTTTTCTTTATTTTTATTCTTTGACTATTTTGTACACACATAAAATAATTTTAATCACTCTTGTTTCCTAACACCTTTCCCACTCTGAAATATTCTGGTTCTCCGTAGTCTTCTGCTATTTTCATATCTTCATTTTTTAAGTGTGACACACTGAGTTTAATTAGACATGCTTTCATGAGCATGTGTAAAATGATATATATTGTAAAACAAATATCTTAATACTTTGTTACAACACTGAATAAAATAATATCCCTAGTATTATTTGCCAATAGCAAATATTTGGTATTAATGATTTTATTACAACATAATATATTAAGTGAACACTATTAATAAAATATTACTGTGCAAGGCCTTCTCAAGTAATTCAAATTGACTACCTTGTGAATTTGGAAGTGATATTAGAGTACAAATTAAGGCTTCAGACATCCTGGGCAGATATTCACTCTACCACTGATTTGTGGCCTTACGCTCACTTGTGTTTTAAATACTACTAGGATTACTAATGGTAACTACACAATAAAGGTGGAACACCATTGATTGCTTATATGCCATCCTTACTGGAACTTTTCATGGACTGATAATGTTTAAAAAAAAAACAAATATCATCATTTTGCTAAAAGTAGCTATAGTGTTCAGTGCAGTAACATTACATTTGAGTTTCTATTGTACTGTAAATGTAATACGGTATATCACCGTCTAGATGTGAAGTTAGCAATCTCAATCATGCTTGTATGAATACCATTCTCCTATGTTTACAAACTGACAAAGTCACCTATCAGTGCACTTTTTTTCCAGAAAGCACCCCTCTTGTTAAAGGACACACATTGCATGTAACGCTTGAACAAACTCTCTATTTATTTTTTTTATTCATTAAAGAAACATACAAAGAAACTCAAAGATTGAGATGAAGAAAAATGAATTGAAGAGATACTAATGAGCAAAGAAGAATCAACAATGGAAGAAATTTATACATTCAAAGTTGACTGAAAATATTAATTATACCTACATTAAAATATTTTGATTATGGTTATTGGAAATAGATGAAATGACATTTTTACTGATATTTTAGTACTGTGGAGAATTTGGAGATTAAAACATTTATATATTGTGAAATCATCAGAAAGCAATAGAGTCCCTTAAACAACATGTAAAAAACGCCCTTATAGAATTGGATGAGAAGTATAACAAAAAGTTTGAAGAAATGAGTAAATACGTACACGATACCCTGGGAAACCAAGAAAAAACAATCAAACAGGTAATGGAAACAGTTCAAGA
>NW_004949098.1:8853222-8871052 GCF_000317375.1 Microtus ochrogaster
ATAAATTAAAAAAATAAAAATAAATAAAAAATAAATAAATAAATTTATATATGAGTAAATAAGGTAAGTTATCTGTCGGACTGTGTATTGGAAGAAAAATTACATAGTGAGTATAGCATTGCTTAGAGTAAAGATGAAGGGCAATGGAACAGCAGAAAAATGTACTGTAAGATTTACCACATACTGTCTAGTGAAGACACACATGGATCTAGCACATACTCCAGAATAAAGCAAACCAGTCTATGATAGATGACAGACCACAGATTTCAGTAGAAAAAAATATTAAAGAAACAGGTGAAGAAAAAGATGAACCCACAAATTACATAAGTTTAATTTGGTTTGAGTCAAGGGAACACATTATTCAACTGCCATTGTAATAAGGCATTTTGGGATGACTTAAGAGGAGTTTTGAGAGGAAAAGCAAGATCAGAATATATTGCATGAAAAAGGGATCTATAGAACAGCAAGTAAATATTTAATAGGAATCCATCATATGAACATTTAAAAATATCCTAAAATCCATTAGTTATTAAATTAAAGTAAGATTTATGTAGATTATAGTGTTTTTGCTGTTACTTTTTAGATATTTTATGTACATAACCTGTAAGATAGAGAATCTATCACTTATTTGCAAATAATGCTTAAAACACAGGCATCATGGAATTTTGTACACAAATTAATGATAGCTTGTCGACAAGTACTGAAGAAACATTACTTTTAGAAGTCAACAACTGAAGATTTAATTTCATAAATGTGAGTGAAAATTATGTGTGAATTTGCTAAATTCTCAGCTTGACGTTAGTGTTGCCAACTGAGAACCCAAAATATATATTCATCAAGATTCAAGACTGTGTAGGAAGGAGGTGATGTTGAAACTGTCACTAGAGTGAAGCAAAAACATGAAGGTGGCTTAAGTATAGACACCTTAAGTTCAACACTGTAAGAAATGAATGGGAAAGTAACAAAGACAGAAATATATATCATACTAATTTAGTGAATGAGAGAGGAAATTGCATGTTAAATTTATGTTTCCTTTTAATAGTAAGTTTTGTTTTATGAATAGGTTATCTTTATATTTTGTTGAGCCATTTTACAATTATAAGTTGGCCATTCTTTGATTTACATGGAGAACTAAAGATTGGAAAGTAGCAAATATTTACAAGTAAAAACTTCACAAAAATTACTTTACTTCAAGATTTCTAATAAATTATATTTTCCCTGAAAGCAAATATCAAAGAAACCAGCTATTTTCTAAGATAAGAAAATTACAAATAATTTTAATTTTTACTTAATTATCAAATAATACTTTAAGCTGCCAAATCAATTTGCCACTTCTGTAGGAATCATGTAGCCAATGTGATGTACTGATTTCCTGTTTAGGTAGTCAGTGGGGAAACATACCTCCAGAGAACAGTTAGGCAGAAAATTTACTCACATTATAGATAATTACAAGTTAGTACATTAGAACAATTTTTTTTTTGCCAAAAGATAGTTCAAAGGAAAAATCTTGTCACATCTTTCAGGGTTAACAGCAGTGGTAATATACTTGTTTTCCCAAATCATACAAAGTTAACAGGCAAAGGGAATCTAGCCTCATTATGCCCATTGTATTCCTTTAGACTTCTAAATGAGACCTAACCTGAGGAAGTAATTCTCATACTTTGTTCCCATGCTATTTAGCGAGTGAATATTGTCAGAGGTGTGCCAGCAATGTTAGCTTTTACTTTCTGCTCTAATAGGATTAATATGAACTAAGTTAACAGTTATCAACTTCATCTTTTCCCACAAATTAACATGAAAAGACAATAGTGCTTTACTTTGGATGAGTTTATGGCCCCAGTAATTCAAGTATATAATTTAAAAGTACACAGTTTTAGGAAGAAATAACGAATAAGAATTTAGTGACTTCAACAGCTAGACTAGGATTATTTAGATTAGGTGGGATTTTCTCAATATCTAACTACCTATGATTAGGGTACAGTGGCTTTGGCGCAGGAGTACTTTACATACAAATTACTCATATTATGCTGTTATTAAAAGACAAGAAGTAAAATACATATCTTAAATAATCTACTTTATATGTCTAAGTCAATGAACAGAAAAAAATTGATTCAAGGATAGGCACTCTTTCCATAATACAATGCTGTGATAGTCAAATCTCAGGAATGTACAGGGTTTAGGCAAAAAATTCAATAAAACATATACACAAGCAACACTAAACTCAACACTGAACTGAGAAGGTTGTTTTGACGTGTGTGTGTGTGTGTGTGTGTGTGTGTGTGTGTGTGTGTGTGTCAGTGCTTACGTAACAATAATAATTAAAGGGAAAAAAGAAAAGATCAAAATAAACATTTCTTCAAAGGTTGGCTGACTAGCCATTCTGCATTGACTGCAAAGTGCAGCATCTTTGCCTCCTTCAGACAGATTCTAGGCTACCCATTGTTTCCTAAGGCAATGGCTACCTTTATTCTTGCCACCAAGCAAAGACTGAGTGGCTCACAGGATCCCAGTAGGCTGGTCATAGCACTCCCTCAGTTCTCCTTTTGTAGTCACAGAGTGATTTCATTGATACCAGGGAAACTTCTTGCTTTATTTTCAGATTGACCCGCTATTCATATTTCAGTCCAAAAAAAAAATACCTTTGTTTTAGTATTCTAAATAATTGAGTAGGGAAATGTTACAAAATAGACTTGTCTTTCAGGCATCAAGTGTTCCAAAACATTCATTTCTCTCCTTGAATAGACAATACCCCCCCACACATCACTTACCACTATTATGAAAGCTTTTCCCTTTTTCATAAATGTACAATAATAAATATTAAAGGCCTTTGATTTTCAAATACCTCATGTTTCATTTGATAAGTAAAGGACACCCTTTAATATCATGTAAGTGTACTAAACTATGGAGAAATTCATATTTGTCAACGTCTAGTGCACTGGGGTTCCTGGGTAAGGGTCTCAAGCAAATCAGGACACAGGGGATGTAGAGTGTGAACAACTGCATAATAAGCTTTATTTCATGTGATTTTTTATACAGACTAAAAAGCATTACCTCAACTCTGAAAACCCCCTTTACTTGCATACATGATTATGAGAAACTCTTGCCTCTTCTTGCCTCTCCACCCACCTACGTTCTAACCTATAAAATGGGCCAAGGGAGTTTCTTTATTAGCCAATGACCTTCCTCCATCATTTCCCCTTTTTCTGTTTAATCAAAAAGAGGAAGGCTTTAACTTTAAAATAGAAAAATTACATACAACAAAACAGTTATAAAGCAAGAATTACAGTTACAATATTTACATCTACTTTATCTTTTATAATAACTAAGGAAAACTATAACTATCTATACATTCTTTAACTGCATCAAAGACTCCAGAAGGATACAATATTACCCAAGTGAACAAGAAATAAGCAACTTTCAAAACTCTAGAAATGACAGAGACATTTTGCTGCCTGGACAGTCACCCAACGTTCCTCTGTACCATTGGGGCATCCATCTTTGGCCTACAGGCCCATAGTATCCAGAGACATTTCCATGAAGCAGGAAATTTCAAAGGCAGTCAGTCATTATCTGCTGTGTCCTGCAGAATGTCTTGCAGACTCTTTCATGAATCAGGAACCCAGAAAGATCATCTCACCTTTAGGCAAGTTCAGCAGTCCTCTTTCTGCGGGTTCTCTGTGTCCAGTTTATGCAACAGTCCAGGCAAGAGCAGTTTCTTGCACAAATGGCTATCAAACTCCATAAGGATCCTCTTCGATGCCCATCTTCTTCTTGAAGTAGATTCGTGCTGCCAGGAGCAGAGTGTCTCATTGTCATGAAAAGCCCTAAGTTATTAAAATATTTAAAATGCCATATTCTATAATCTTTGAAAAATATGAAGAATGCCTATGTAAAATATATCTATGTACATCTAGAAAATCTTAACTAACATGACTATAAGCTTGACTATTATTGATTATCCATTAACAACCTATATACATTACATTTTTAAGTGAGCTACACAATCACAATACCTTAATCAAGATCAGAAATACTTATACATATAACAAACTTGACCTTAAATCTCTATCAATAAAGCAAAATCTACACTAATGCAAATTATTTATATCTATATCATATCCTCCCCTTTAAATGTAAAAGAACATTTATAAACAATATTTCGGAACATGGGCACAGTTTTTTTCTCTCCAAACTGCTTCGTGCTGAATGGGGCCGCTGTTATTTAGGTCTTTCATGGTATAACCTGTGTGCCAGGTTCATCTCAATCAGCAGTGAGTGAAGTAATTTTCTGAAGGTATTCACAGCAACCTTTCAGGAGGGAGTAGTCTATCATACCATACTGGGATGGAAGCAATCCACACGATCTCATCCTCTGTGAAAACGAAAGAAGAAACTCTTTTCCAGAGTATCATGTCCTTAGATCCAAATTCTGAAGTCAAGGTATTTTCAAAATATCTATGTTGGATTAGTTCAGCAGCATTTATAAACAAATATCTTTTAGCATCTGTTGCTCCTTCCTCAGCATTCAAACACAATTAATAACAGTAATAAAAATGAAAAAAAGTACATAGAAACAAGGCAGAAAGTATACAGAAGCAAAGCACTCCTTTGTAACTGGTAGAGCATGAAGAACTGAGCTCAAAGGCCACTTCCTTATGCAGGGTACAGATTCTGACAGAATATGTGAGAAATGGGTAGAGAAAGTTTGCTTTCATCTATGCTTGATTTGCCAAGCAACCATTTCCGAACTTCTTCTCATCTTTCCCAGGAGGACCCTGCACTCTAAGCCAGTTCTGTGTCTCCACACATATTTATAGACATGAAGCATGTACACAGTTATATTATATATCCATGAATAAAATAGATAAAAGTAACATTATACAGTTGGATTAGGTTGCAGTTATGATTTAGGAATATATATGTATAAACTTATAAGTAAATAACAATGAAATAGAAAATATGGATTTGAAAGATAGGAAGGAGATTACTGAGAGGTTTTAGAGAGAGAAAAATGAAGGGAAAATTATGCAATTCTATTACAACCTCAAAAATAAAAGAAACAATTATAAAGAAGCAGCTGATATTTTTTAAAATATTTAGAAAAAAATGTGAAAGAAAGAAATGATGAGATGACACAAATAGATATGGTGGCAAAGATATTAGGACTAGTGAAGCCAAAGGCAGACAGAAGAGTGCAGTGTGAAAATGGCAAACAGACTGAACCACAGTATGTGGGGAGAATGGGCAGGTGAGACAGGAGCAGCAGACTAATGAGGGAGGCCACTTGTTTGTTTCCAACTGTTCAGTCCCAATATAACCACACAGAAACTGTATTAATTAAACTGTTGCTTGGTCCATTAGCTCTAGCTTCTTATTGCTTAACTCTTACATCTTAATTTTACCTATTTCTATTAATCTGTGTATTGCCACATGGCTGTGTCTTAACAGCAAGGTCCTAGCATGTCTATTTATAGCAGCGGCTACATGGCATCTTTTGACTCTGCCTTCTTTCTCCCAGCATTCAATTTAGTTTTCCCTGCCTCCCTCTATTCTTCACTGCCACGTCCAAGACAGATTCTTTATTAACCAATGGTATTCACAGCATACAGAGGGGAATCCCACATCAGAGGACAAGGGATCAGGAACCAAAAGCAAAAGCTGCCATATCTAGTCTACTTACATTTGGAAAAATTGAAGAAAATATTATTTATCTTCTCTTTATGAGTCCAAAGTTTTGTACCTAATTTATGTTTTATCATAACAAATGAAAACTATAACTATAATTATATAGTTTTTTGATGGAGGAGGATCATTTGACTATGTGTTACCTTCATTGGTTAATAAAGAAACTGCCTTGGCCATTTGATAGACCAGCCCTTAGGTAGGTGGAGTAGACATAACAGAATGCTGGGAGGAAGAGGGAAGTGAAGCAATCACCATGCCTCTCCTCTCTGGGGCAGACGCCATGGAGCCAGCCACCAGGTCTTTCCTGAATCTTTCCTGGTAAGCCACCACTTTGTGATGCTACACAGATTATTAGAAATAAGTTAAGCAAGATATGAGAGTTAGCCAAGAAGAGGATAGAGCTAATGGGCCATGCAGTGTTTACATGAGTACAATTTGTGTGTTGTTATTTTTGGGGCTAAGCTAACCATGCGGGAGTCGGGTGGGACGAAAAGCAGGCCTGCCCATAGCTCCTTCTATAATTTTTTACTCAAGCAAATATATAGGAAGGATGAAATGTTTCTTAATTCTTACTTGATAACTGCTTCTGTTGTGCATCCTATTATTATGTTAAAGTTAAAAGCAAATTTTACTTTTTTTTCTTGGTTTTTCAAGACAGGGTTTCTCTGTAGCTTTGGTGCCTGTTCTGGAACTAACCCTTGTAGACCAGGCTTTTCTCAAACTCACAGAGATCCACCTGCCTCTACCTCCCAAATGCTGGGATTAAAGACATGTGTCACCACCGTCCAGCACAAACTTTACTTTTTAATCAGGCAAAAATGGGGAAATTCCATGGACTAATCCTCTTATACACTGTAAAGATTTGTCATTCAACTTGTTTCAATAAAACACTGGACAGTAGCCAAGTAGGTAGTATAGGCAGAGTGAACAATCTAAGGATGATGGGAGAGAAAAAGCAGAGTCAGAGGAGTTGCCAGATAGATGCAGAGGAAGCAGGAAATGGATGTGTTAGACTAAAAAAGGCACAACTATGTGGTAGAGCATAAGTAAAAAGATAGGTTAATTTAGCTCTAAGAGTTAGAGAATAATTAGCTTGAACTAACAGTCGACCATTTGTGAAAGAAAAAAAAAAGGAAAGGAAAGGAAAGGAAAAAAGAAGTGGCCAATAAGTAAACAGAGTAGCCAAAATGACTGGCTTTTATAGAGAAGACAAGCCATGGGATGTGGTGCTGGAGGAGGCCAGTCCAACCAGTCCTTAGATGGAGTTTATAGAAGAGGGTAGTACACCCAGCCAGAATGATTTTGTAACAAATAGGGACTGAGGGAGAAGGTCTTCCAGAGTCTAATTGATGTGTTAAATAGACATCACAGCTAACCATGTATCCTGGTTTTCCTAGAGAATTAATTCTTATTTATATAGTAAGCTATCTATAGTATAACTGCTTAATAGATAATGCAAACACTTTAAATGAATGGGTTTTAAACCTACATTACATTTAGATAGTTCGTCTGACAGATTCTTAGTATGTAGGCCTGACAGGATTTAGAGCATATATATAGACCAAATTGACCTAAAACTCACAGCGATCCACCTGTTTCTGTTTCTTAAATACTAGTGTAAAAGCTGTATCACCAACACCTGGCTAACACATTTGAAATGTCTGGAGATCTTATTTTATTTGAAAATGAGTCGTTCAGTATTAATAAATTCAAATGGTGGCCTTATTTATATTGCTAACTGTTGCAATGATTACATATAATCACAACTGCATTACCCAAGAGTCTTTGTGCATACTCTTGTTCAATAGGGACAGAAATTATAGCAATTAGCTTTTCAATTTCAAGGCTGAAACTGAAGCCACACAGCAAAATAGGGCCAAAAAGTGAAAATGACAAATCACCCTCAAGCAAATATAAACGAAACAACCGAAAATTGCATTGCCTATGAGACTTTATGAGTTTCAAAAATTACATACTTTAATGCAGAAATTCCACTATGAGTGACAAATTCCCAAGCAGAAACTTGTTATTCTATTTCTTCCTACACATTATTCAATAGTTCTGCATCAATACTTGTGAGAAATAATTATGATCTTGAAAAAAATCATTGAATATAGGTGTCCTTTTAAGTTGAGTTGCTGATTATGAAATAAATGGTTTAAAACTTTTCTTAAACTAAGGCTATATGCATTGTATGATGTAATAATTTATTATTAAAGTTTTATTTACAGGAATTTAAATGCATGTTAACGATAGGAACTGTCATGGAGACTGCCTGACTTAAGTAACAACAAAGAAATTATTGTGTATTGTAGGCTGGTTATCCTCTGCTTTATGTCTAATATGCACTTATGAGTGAGTACAGACTGTGTTTATTTTTCTGGGTATGGTTTAACTCACTCAGGAAGTATGTTTTTAATTACATTCATTTGCCTGAATATTTCAAGAGATCATTGCTTTTTTTTTACCTCTGAGTAGTGCTCCATGGTATAAATGTACCACATTTTTTTAAATCCATTTTTCAGTTGAGGGGCATCTTGGTCATTTCCAGGTTAGGGATATTATGAATAATGCTATTGTGAACATAGTTGAGTAAGTGTGTTTGTGGTTTGAGTGTGCATTCTTCAGCTATATGCCCAAGAGTGATATTGCTAGGTTTTGAGGTAGATTGATTCCCAATTTTCTGACAAATTGCCTTACTGATTTACAAAGTGGGTGTGAAAGTTTACACTCCTACCAACATTGGAAGAGTGTACACAACCCATGAAAGTGTGCACAATCCCAGATAAGCTAGGTAACAAGGACCTAAGAGAGATATAAATGAATCCTACTAGGAAGGGGAAATAGATAAGATCTCCTACATAAATTGGGTGCTTGGAGGAGAAGAGGAGGGGTGAAAGAAAAGGAGGGAGGAGAGAAGGAAAGGAAGAAGAATGTGAGGGAATGGGGTGGTCGAGTTGGGTGAAGGACAGAGAGGGAGAACAAAGAAAGGGAGATCTTGATAGAGGGAGCTATTATGGGGTGAATGGGAAACCTAGCACAAGTGAAATGTCCAGGAATTCACAAGGATGACACAGCTAAGACCCTAAACAATAGTGGAGAGGATTCTTGAACTGGCCTGTGCCTATAATCAGATTGATGGCTATCTTAATTGTCATCATCAAAAAAAAAAACTTTATGCAGTAACTGATAGAAGCAAATGCAGAGATCCACAGTGAAGCACTAGGCCAAGCTCCCAGATACCAATCGAAGAGAAGGAGGAGCAATACTATGAGCAAAGGGGTCAAGATCATGATGGGGAAACACACAGAAACAGATGTGTGAGCTGAGCCAGTGGAAGTTTATCGACTCTACACTGAGGGCTGAGGAACCTCATAGAACAGAACCATGCACTCTGAATGTGGGTGATAGTTGTGTGACTTGGTTGTCTGTAGGGCCACTGGCAATGGGATCAGGATGTATCCCTAGTGCATGAACTGTTTTTGTTTGTTTGTTTGATTGATTGATTGATTGATTTTTTTTTTTGGTCATTTCCCCATGGAGGGATACTTTACTGGGGGTGGAAAGCCTTGACTTTATTTCCTCCCCATGGGAATCCTTACCCTCTCTGAGGAGTGGATGGCAGGGATGGGGAGAAGTTGGGAGCTGCAGAAAGAGGGGAGGGAAATGGGAACTGAGAGTGTAGGTAAAATTGAAAAAAAATAAAAAAGAAGTTATTGTGTATTATGTAAATGCTGCTACAAAAGATAACTGTTTAACACTTCCTTGGAGGTAATTTGTAACAATTCTCTCACTTAAAACCAATTACTGGCAACTGGGTATGGTGACCAACTTTTTAATTCTAGCACTCAAGATGTAGAATCAGGTAGGTCTCTGTGAGTTCAAGGCCAGTCTGGTCTACATAGAACTTTTTAGGCAAACCATCACTGCATAGTGATTCCTAACTATATAGTAATAATCAAACAAAAATCAAAACAGACTCATTTCTGTATTTATGAACATAACTTGTCATTCCTTCAAAAAGCAAAAGACCCAGGAAGAATAAGGGATGAGTTTGCTAACAGGGTATATGGAATGTACTCAGATTCATTGTCAGAAAAAAAAAAAAAAAACAAAGAACCAATTGCTCTTTAACTTTGGTTTTCTACTGCTCAATAGTAGGTTGGATTTGTTGATGTTTTGTGAATGCCTTGGAAAAATATAATAAAAATTTCTAATATTTATATGATAATTTATTGGAGTGGTTGTGCCAAGTATTCTAGGCACTTCTCCAGGCCTACTAGGTTGTCTATAGAATGAAAATGATAATGGAAGCTTTTTATTTAGAACAATAGTGATAATTAACTTCCTATCATGAGAAGATCTTAGAAAGTTACTACACACACACACACACACACACACACACACACACACACACACACACTTTTCCTGTTAAATATAGTGAGCAATAATTATGAACCAGTGATGGTGGTAACATAATTCATTGACTATTTCACTCTGAAAGAACTTGATTTTGCTTTGATATATCAGTTTGATTTAAAATTTGTACAGATATGGAATTAGGGCATACTGATGATCCTAAAAGCATGTGTCTGGAATATCTCTAATGTCTGGAAAATGTGGTTCCCATAAGACTTCAAATGTGATTAAAGTTAAGAATTTTTAGGCAAAAAGGATATCTTGTATTATTATGGCTGTTTGTTAGAACAAATTACTATTTTTATGTGTGTCATGATGAAGGGAAACAGTAAACAGTTCATGTAATTGGCAGGGTGGCAGGGAATGGAGACTGGTCTGTTTTCTGTGCCAGATCAAACATTGGTCATATGGTAATGGGCCCATGTCTAATGAAGACACAATTTAGATGTCTAATAAGAAAATGTATCAAGCCAGAGCTTGCTTGGTCACCAGGAAGGAAGAATGTGGAATTAAAAATATTTTTCACTATGGGAAAGCAGAGAGGAAAATACTAGAATGAGTATATGAATTTTGAAAGTTTTTACTTAAGGTCAAAACCTTAGATGGTCATCTATCCCTTGAGAGCACAATCATGTGCATAAGAACATTATACAATAGGAACAAGAAATAGGGATAAAATATTTCAGTGTGATGTTTGATGAAGGCAGTAAGGCACCAATACTGATTATATCATTTCTAATAGCATAAAATAAATCTAATAACTAAAATATTTTGATTTCTCATAATTGATCTCTTTGTTTCCTATAAAGGACAGAATAAAAAAAATATTTTCCATTTTCAGCCTGTCCTGCAATTTTGACAGTTTTATCCTTTTACAAACCTAACAAATGATTGAACTGTCTTGAGTGTCTTCAAGAAAATACATATTATAGCTAGTTAGCATACTGTTCTTCATTTCCTAATAACCTACCTCCAACATGCACATATGCACACATCATATGCACATGTGCAGATGTGTGAAAAAAGTGGTCTAATATTGAGTACTCAAAGATTAAAAGACTAGGTAAATATACCTTAAATGATGGACATTAATTATAGATTTGCTTCTTTGGCAGTAAGCAAATCTCCAGCTTTTTGGGACTTCTGTGTCCACAGAAACAAATGCTCTCATTATCACCCTAATTTATGACACAGAATTAAAAGTTCTACATTTCAAAACAGTTGACATACAAGTTGAAATACTTTTGAAAAACAGTAAGCTTTGGGTTACAGAAGAATCCTCCCCCCCCCCCCCGAGCCCATGGATGTCTAGTATCACAGAGAGGGTACCAAGGTAAAAGAAGAATCACTGAACTTACTGATGTGACTGCCAGAATATATGTGGAGCACAGATGACCCAATTGTAGCTGCATCATTGAAAAGCCCAAATCAGCATGTGTAGGACTCACAAAAGCCATATTCTGCAGCTCCCTGAACAACTTACAGCCGCTTGCTGCCACAGTCTCTCCCCAGAAATTGTTTCTTTCCTTATGACCTTGGGGAGAGCTAATGAGGATCTATGGATTTTAACGGCTTCTGGATACACTCAACTTCTATTCATGCATGCCCAAGCCTAATGATATTTCTTCTACTTCCAGTGTCTTTTCAGTCTCTTCTACCTAGGAAAGATTGCTTCAGTTTTGTAAAGGGAGGTATACAATGAGTTTATGTCTCCTCTGACTTTTGTTTTCAAGGATACCATTTTAGTTGACTTCATCTTTCAGTTTTATAATAGCTTTCTCTTTTCTAAAAAAGAAGAAGTATGTATGTGTTCTAGTTAGGAAATACTTGAAAACATAATAAACAGAAGTAAACTAGAGACCAGAGGATGCATGTCATACTCTATTGTTGATAGAAGCCAAGAAAGAAAGTAAAGCAAGAGAGGAGTTTGGAGGCCAGAACGAAAGCAGAATCCACAGAGAAATGCTGCTTACTGGCTTGCTGGTCTATGGTTTGTTTATATACAATGCAAGACCACCTCCCCAGGATTGGCACCTGGGTCATTTCACACAAATCATCAATTAAGAAAATGACAAACATTATTTTTTTCTTTTTTTTTTTTTAGAAAAAAATAATGACATCTTGAATTTCACAGGCAAGTAGATGGAGCTAGAAAACATCATTTTGAGAGAGGTAGCCCAGACCCAGATAAACAATTATCATATGTGCTCACTCATAAGTGGTTTTTAAACATAAAGCAAAGAAAGTCAGCCTACAAATCACAATTCCAGAGAACTTAGTCAACAAAGAGGACCCTAATAAAGACATACAAGGATCTTATCTACATGGGAAGTAGAAAAAGACAAGATCTCCTGAGTAAATTGGGAACATGGGGACCACGGGAGAGGGTTGAAGGGGACGGGAGAGGCAGTGAGTAGAGCAGAGAAAAATGTATAGCTCAATAAAAGTCAATTAAAAAAAAAAAGAAAATGACAAACAGCCTTGCATACAGGCCTATCTGTATATTTTCATCATTTTAGTTATATCTTCCCAGATATCTGTTGCTTGTGTTATGGGCAGACAAAAATAAAATAAATAAATAACCCGTACAACATGTTAATATGTAGTCTAACTCCAAGAGTTGACAAAACCAATACAGAAACTTTATAGAGTCTGTATAGAGGAACAGTCAATAAACTTTAGTACAAATTTGAGATGTAAAAATTTAAAGATCTCACTAAACTCTTTTCTTTTTTTATGTTTTGTTGCGGGAGGTCCTTCTGCTCCTCCAGCCTATAGCCGCTGAGATACCAGCCCATTGGGGCGTGGTCTCTCTCCCTTTAAAAAAGCGGCCACTTCCTTCTCTCTCTCTCTTCACTTCCTGCTCCGCCGGCGACTAGACTCCCTTCCTGGTTGCGCAGAGGGCTGACGGTGATCTGTAAGTTTTTTCCCCTTTAAATAAATACTACCCTATTAATCATAATTCCAAACTGCTGTGGCATTGTTTGTGACTTACGCCTTCAATGTTTTATTTGAAAATATGTGAATAACCCTGCAAGTGAGATCATAGAACCACAGAAAAGGTTTTTGTCAATGAAGTGCAGAGATCACTAGCTTATTATCATTTCTCTTATTTACCCTTCATAACTACATAGGAGTCCATTGCTGTAGGGACTTTATACATTGCCTATAATGTCTAGAAAAATCAAGTTCAAATTGTCCCAGAACTTTTCTCCTGCTGTCTAGTTGACATAGTGCCAAAAGTACTATGAAGACTTTGGGGAAGAAAAGGTATCTTGTGGTCTTAACAAGTATGGGTTCATATGTGTTTTAATATAGACATCCCAGGCAAGATTTGCCTAATGATCTATAAATGACACAACTATTAAGGGAAAAAATAGCTGTTTTCAGATTGGATTTGAGAACTTCTTTGCAAGAGCAAATTCATTTCTAGGTTGTCCAGAATTTTGAAATATATGTTTTAAAAATATTAACTAGTGATTTGGGTTCCAATGGAATCTGTAATAGCTATTCCCTTTTCATCTTTGATTATAAATTTTAGTCCTTCTTTTCAGTTTGGCTAGGTTTATCAATCTCGTTTGTTTTTCAAAGAACAAACTATACTGTCTTTATTTTAGTCTCTGTTTCATTAGTTTCTACTTAATCTTTATTTCTTACAATCTCATGCTTTTGGGTTTGGTTTCTTTTTTTCCTAGAGTCTTGAGGTGTTCTATTAGGCTATTTATTTTAGAAGATTCTGCTTTAGTTCCTGCCTCCAGGTTCCTTTCTTGATGTTTTGCACTGGCTTCCTCAATGATGTAATTGCAAGCCAAATAAACCAATTTCTTTTCAAATAAATAACTAATTAAAGAAATAAAGGAAGAAAAGATAAGGAAAGAAAGAAAGAAAGAAAGAAAGAAAGAAAGAAAGAAAGAAAGAAAGAAAGAAAGAAAGGGAGAAAGAAAGGGAGAAAGCAAGAAAAAAATAAAGAAAAGGAAAAGAAAAATCCACCATTTGTCAGGCATTTCTGGAACATGAGCATATTTAGTCTTTGCTAAAGAAAAATGTGCCAAGAAAGAAATTAAAGACTTTCTAGAATTTAATAAAAATGAACATACATCATACCTGAATTTATGTGCCAGAATGAAAGCACTGTTCAGAGAAAGGTTCATAACATTGAGTGCCTACATTAAAAACAAAACTGTATCAATCACCTAGCAGCAATTTAACAGCACACCTGAAGGTTCTAGAATGAAAAGAAGTAATCACACCCAAGAGTAGTAGTTAATAAGAAATAATCTGAGAGCTGAAATCCATAAAATAGAATCAAAGTGAGTACAAAGAGTCAATGAAACAAAGAGATGGACCTTTGATAAATTCCACAAGAAGATAAAAGTCCTGGAAAAACTAAGGATATAAGGGGAATACTTAAACATAATAAAGATAGTATACAGCACATCTATAGCCAACATCAAATTAAATGGAGAGAAATTCAAATTAATTTTACTAAAATCAAGAACAAGAGAGTCTGTCCACTTTACCAATACTTATGTAATATAGTATTTGAAGTCTTAGCTAGAGCATTAAAACAATTAAAGGAGTTCAAGGTACAAATATTGAAAGGGAAGATAAAGAATCTTTAGTCACAAGTGATATGATAGTATATATACATGACCCTCAAATATCCACTAGAAAGCTCCTATAGCCAATAAACTATTTCATCAAAGTGGCTGGATACAAGATTAACTAAAAGAAAAGTACAAAAATTAAAGAAAATTAATAGCCTTCTAAATATAAATGACAAGCAATCTAAGAAAGAAATCAGAAACACAACAACATTCCCAGTTGCCTCAAATAATATAAAATATCTTGGGGTAACTCTAAACGAGAAACTGAAAAGCTTCTATGATAAAAAAAAAAAAACTCATGTCTTTGAGGAAAGAAGTTGAAGAGGATATCGGAAGATAAAAATATCTCTATGCCCATGCATTGGTAGGATTAGGTAGGATTAACATAGCAAAAATGATCATCCTTTCAAAACAATCTACAGATTCAGTTCAATTCTCATCAAAATTCTAATGCAATTCTTCACAGAATTCAAAAAGACAATTCTCAACACCATATGGAAATAAAAAAATACATGAGTACTAAATAATACAGATCCATAAAAGAACTACTGGAGGTCTCATCATCTCTGATTTTAACTTTTACTATAGAACTATAGTAATAAAAACTGCATAATATTCATATAAAAACAGACACACTGATTAGTGGAATCGAAATAAAGACGGGACATATATCAATACAGCTATGAACATCTGAGTTTTGATAATGTACTCATAAGTATACACTGTAAAAAAGACAGTATGTTCAACAAATTGTGTTAGGAAAACCGGAAGTCCACAGGGATCCATTATTATCACCCTGCACAAAACTCAAGATCAAATAGATGAAAGACTTCAACAGAAAACCATATACACTGTAAGAGATTGAAGAGAAAAGAAAAAATAGCATTCCACTCATTGGCCCAGAAGATCTGAACAGCATACTAATAGCAAGGAAATAAGATCAACAATTAGTAATTGGGACCCCATGAAACTCGTTGGTGCAAGAAGGTTCTTCGCAGGCTACTGAAAGAGAAACATGAATAACAATGCAGGCAAAACCTTTAGCCTACAGTCTATTCTGCCTGCTTTTCGTTCTGGGACAGTGGTGGTACAGAATTTGAGATCAGGGCCAGTCAATGTCTGATTTATCTTGAGGCTCAAAAAGAGGAGCATATGCTAAACACTGCTTGCATGGCAAGGAATTGGAGACTGGATAGCCTAGATATCTAGGATGCAACTAAACACAATTGGTCTTTTAAAAATCTAATGAAATGATTCCTAATGATATTAGTGATATTATGATATACTCATAGATTGATACCTTGTAGAGCCATCATCAAAGAGGCTTTCCCTGGCAGCAGGTGACACCAAATGCCAAGAACCACAGCCAGGTATCATGTGGAGAAAGAGTCATAATTAGAGATCTCTGTCAGATCCCTATCCTCAGAGATCAGAGGATTCCATGGAATAGGGTGCATAAAGATTGTAGGCATCAGAGTAGATGGAGGATGCTACAAGAGCATGGCCCACCGGATCAACTAAAGGAGAACACAAGCTGACAGACTGAGCAACAAGGATGGGGTCTGTCTTTAAGGTCTGCAACATGTCCTCTGTTGTAGCTTTTAGATTGGTATTTGTGAGGGAATTCTAATTGTGGAAACAGGTGTGTCTTTGACCATTTTGCCTCCTCTTGAATTTTTTTCCTTCCTGTTTTGTTTTCTTCTTAAGCTTCAGTGAGTGGTTTGCCTTGTCTCTATATTTTGATTTGTATTTTTTTTTCTCTTGGTAGCCTGCACTTTCTTGAAGGGAGACTGTAGGAGACTGACCTGCTTGTTCATCCCCGCCATGCGGCTAGCTTAGCCCCAAAATAACCACACAGAAAGTGTGTTAATTAAATCACTGTTTGGCCCATTAGCTATAGCTTCCTATTGGATAAGTCTTACATTTTAATTTAAGCCATTTCTATTAATCTGTGTATCACCACATGGTAGTGGCTTATCAGCAAAGCATGATTATCTCCGGTGGTGGATCCATGGTGTCTCCTTTCTACTATGCCCTTCCTTCTCCCAGTATTCAATTCTGTCTTCCCTGCCTACCGAAGCTCTGCCCTATTAACAGGCCAAGGCAATTTGTTTATTCATTAACCACGACAGAAGGACCTCCCACATCAAGATACTGACTGAGAGTTTTTCTGGGTACAAGGGATGTAGGAAGAGTTGGAAAAGTGGAGGGAGATGAAACTGTGGTCATGATGCCTTCCTTGAGAGAAGAATCTACTTTTCAATAAAGATACTAAATAAATAAAGATATAAGGTAAATAAGTAAGAGATTGTTTTGAGCAGCCCTTTCCTCAACACACCCTTTCACATGTCCACATCTGTTCTAATGGACAGTATGGCCAGAGAACACTATAGGTATATTCAGCCATTTATGACAACTCTTCTAATATCATGAGAGAAATTAATTTTAAATACTGAATTATTTTTGTCTGTTACAATATACACATAATGATACCAATCTGTCTGCCTCATTATTATTCTTTTTTTGGGGGGGGGGTAAAAAGGGTTTATTTGGCTTACACTTCCGGAATAGAGTCTATTGTTGAGAAAAGTTAGGGCAGGAACTCAAACAGGAACGCAGGTGGGAAATCACCTGGTAAAACTGTCACACATCCATCAGAAGCACGTTTTGTAGTGACCTCCAGATCCAATCAAGTGACAACCAAGCTTCATCTCAGAACCACCATGCCGGGCTTGACCATTATCTGCTTCTTTGAAATTGGTGACATCATGTGAATATAAGGCCTTTTACAAGGCCATGGCAACTCATCCATCTGTGTTAACCTGTTTACAGCGTCTCAGAGTCTTCTTTGTCTGTGTGTAAGTGATTTTCTCTTCCAGTGCAATCACAGGACTGGCTTAAAAAGTCACAGTTGACCCCAATTTTGGCATCATGTTAAGATTCTTTCCCAGCAATGATTGGTTTCTCTCCTGATGTTGGTAAGTTCCCAACTGAGGTAATATGCTGAGTACAGAAAGAGGGAATGACAGCACTAGTTCCAGGGGGACAGAAAGCGGGGACGGACAGCACTAGTTCCAGGGGGACAGAAAGCGGGGACGGACAGCACTAGTTCCAGGGGG
>NW_004949098.1:8871368-8871981 GCF_000317375.1 Microtus ochrogaster
TACCCCATTTCCCGCTCCTTCATTTCCCCCATCCAAAGAAAACCAGAACACGTACGTGGGGGGCACATACACTGGACACAAAGAAATGCAGAGGCTCCACTTTGTATTTCTCCTTGAGGCTCTGTGCGGTCATGAAAGCAATGTAGGATCCGAAACTAAACCAGGGAAGAGACAAACATGATGAACAGAGTTGGACAAAACTCATGGTGACCAGGTGTCACAAACACAGCATTGACTCAGGGATGGGCAAAAGCTAGCTGGCTGATAACTGTTTTATAAAAGTCTATTACCACTGTCAACACAGTAAGCATTTCCGGGCTGAGAGACGGCTCAGTCATTAAAGCACTGACCTCGTGGATGTGGGGGTCCAGTTTCTGAACCCAGAACCAATGTCAAAAGCTCAGTAGAGCTGCACAGGCCTGAAATCTCAACAGTGCAAAAATAAGAGACAAAGAGAAGGGGATCCCTGAAAGAGGGTGGGACTGCTAGCTTGGCGTATGTGGCCATTGGGAGACCCCATCTTTATAAAAGGTAGTCGGTGACTAAGGACCAACAACATTCAAAGTCATTGTCTGGCTTTCCCCTGTATTCCAGGCACGTACACCCATACACA
>NW_004949098.1:8872255-8895568 GCF_000317375.1 Microtus ochrogaster
CATACACACCACATATGAGTGTGCATACACACCACATATGAGTGTACACACACACCACATATGAGTGTACATACACACCACATATGAGTGTACACACACACCACCTATGAGTGTGCATACACACCACATATCAGTGTACACACACCACATATGAGTGTGCATACATACCACATATGAGTGTGCACACACACCACATATGAGTGTACATACACACCACATATGAGTGTACATACACACCACATATGAGTGTGCACACACCACATATGTGTGCGCACACACCCCACATATGAGTGTACATACACACCACATATGAGTGTGCACACACACATACACACACACACACAGAGACAGAGACAGAGAGAGAGGCACCTTTCTGAGTACAGCAGAAGTTAAATACCTGTGGCCAAAAAATGCAAACGCTTTATCCTGGACAACGGGAAGCAGAGCAGGCACAATTTCATCAACTATCTGGTAGATGTCACTTGCGAACAGTTCCTGGGATCGAGTTTCTCTTCCAGCCAGCCTTACAGAATGCACTGGAAGAGAAAATCACTCATTATTATTCTTAACTCACAGAAATTCAGGGTGCAAGCTCATAGCTATCAACGCACAGATTTTTCTTTCCAAATCTGTCTTTGCTTTTGCATCTCTTATTTACATCTTTCAACTTACCCTTCCTAGAGATACAGATGTGGTAAAATAAACAATTGCTAAAAATCATATTGAGTAAAACTTAAATGTTTCCTCCTTTCTTTTCTTCTCTTCACTTTCTTTTTATTCTCTCTCTTTTTTCACAGGATTTCTAGCCAAGGTTAACCTCACCTATGCTAAATAATTACAGTTGCCTTGGAATTGTGGTCCTTCTTTTTCTCAGGCATATGCCACTGTGACAGGAATAAGAAGTCTTAATAACATTCATGACTGATCAATATTCATTTGATAGTGAAGATTATTTCTAGAATTTTACATTCATGGCAATAATACTTCAGAGACCCCCATCATAATTTTGCATTTGTGCCTTTAATTTTCATATTTATAATGTTCTTTATTTTGTATTTTAATTTTAGATTTTTTCTTTTATAAATGTGAGTGTTTTCACATATATATGTGTGTGTATGTATATATGTATATATACATACATACATACATACATACATACATACATACATATTGCATACCTGGGGCCTACTGAGGACAGAAAAGTTATCAAATCTCCTGGACAAGAGTTACAGAAGGTTAGGAGTCACCATGTGGGTCCTGAGCACTGAATCCATGTACTCTGCCATAGAAACAGATGCTCTTGTCACCAGAAATATTTCACCACTCCATTCAAATTTTGTTTCACTATATTTGTGGGTTATCAGATTATATATAGTTTCATGTTAGTGATTTTTCTCAGTAAATGTATTTGTTAAGCTAATCATCTTTATGTCACATGAACTTATGACAATGTCATATCTAAGCTTGTAGAACCCTTGAAATTTTAAATGGAAATGCATTATAAGAAAATGGCAAGGGGAAATTGGATATAATATTTATTTCTTCATTTTACCACATTAGTTAAAATTCTTCTTTTACTTAAAAGATAAGATGTGATAAAATTATTTTTATACTCCTCATTTCCTATCAAGATAGCGTGGATGTTTCAGACTACTGGAACCTTCTGATCATAGCACATGAACAAACTCACCTGGGCCTTTTGCCGAAACATGCTACTGCTGTAAACCTATATAATCCCAGGTCTGTTACCTGCATTTTGCTATCATTATGACTTTAGGTTATGAACTGATGCACAAATGCAAATTAAGACACACTTTAATAAGATTTAGTTGCAAATACTTTTTCCCTTCTAAACCTATCTCTTTTAAAAGCTCTAATGACATAAACACCATAAAAGGAGGGCAATTGGGTTCAAGTGGGGACCATGTGCTCAATTAGCAGAGATATTTTTTAAAGCTTCCCAATATTCTTACACCAAGAGTGTTTTATTAAAGGGGTTATTTTCATTTTAATGGTTGAAATATTTCTGGGTTTCTAGAGCACATTGAGTCCTTAAGAGCTCCTTTGAGAGGATGAGTGACCTTTATCATCAAAGCACTAAATGAGAACACCTTTGGCATAGCTTTATTATCATATAGCAAATTTAGAAGCCAGATTTATAAAAGGACATGGAATTGGCCTAATGAAAAAAACCAAGAGTAAGTCCTTGTGGAATCTCTTCATGTGTTGTAGAGAATGCTGATCAACTGGAGTGAGTGCACATTCACTGTAGAGAAATATGCACCGAATGGAGCATGGGGTTATAAAAATAGGATATCATTCTGAAGAACTCATGCCAGCTAGACATGTAGTGTGTGGCTTTAAATTCCAACCAAGGGAAACGGAACAAGAGTGACTGATTTCATGTTAAATAGCTTAATTTTATTCAGTAAGCAATGAATGGAATCCAATAGAAGTGATTGCAGATAATACATTTAAATCATTTCCTTGTAGATATCAGATATTAAGTTATATAAAATCAGGATGGAGTTTTTTTGAAAACTGAATTACCATTTTGCTGACAATTGCTATGTATCATCTAAAATTCATAGAAATAAAGGGTAGAACAGTTGCTCTAACATTTATAAGAATCGCTTACTTCATCCATTCTTTCCATGATAACTACATTGTTACAACAGTGTTAATGCATACTTACGCCTCCCCCACTCACACATAGCTAAACATTCATGCTTTGACTCAATCGATACTATTTCAAATACTAAATCAAAACTTACTTTACAGTACTATTTTTTATCTCATTTCATAGTTGTGCCCCCTCTAGGTGAAATCTTTATTGTATTTAATTTTACTTTAGCTTATAGCAATTTGAGTTTATGGCTTAAATCATACATTTTCTTTTTTTAAAAAAATTATTACATGAAGTACTTCATTGTTTAACAGTCATGAAATAAATAAATGAACCAATTTACTAAGCTTTTCATTGTAGTTAATCATGGTGATTATCTAGGCACCTATGGCAAATCAAATAATTCTTGTTCTTGATTTAAATGAATTGTTTTTAGCCGAAAAAATTCCCCAGAGATGCAGCTTAGTTTTGAAGGAATGAAAGCATATCTGTTATATATGGTATAATCAAATATCCCTGTAGCTTTTCCTTTCAAGTGTGTTGACAACCTCAGAAAACATATATATGGTCAATATATACAATAATATCCCAAGTGTCATTATTTGAAACCTAAAGCATAAAGAATTCTGAATATAAGTTTCCAATGTGTATTAATAGCACCATGTAGTGATTTTTATTTGAAATCTAAGAAATAAAGCTTGCCTGAATATCAGAGTGCAGAGATAAACCACTAGGTAGCCATCGAGGCCAGGCAGTAGCAGCACATACCTTTAATCCCTCACTCAGGAGGCAGAGGCAGAAAGCTCTCTGTGAATTCCAGGCCACCCAGTGCTACACTGGATTGATGTAGTGTCAAAGAGAAACAGAGCCCGGCAGTGGTGCCTCACAGGTTTAATCCCAGTACCTGGGAGTCACGGTCTTTAATTATAGTGCTAGGGAGGTGGAGACAAGATTAATATGGCTGGGCAGAGAAAGGAATAAATATAAGGCAGGAAGAGACAGGAGCTTGCATGCAGTCTAAAGATGCAATGTGAGGGATGAGTCTGTAGTGATGAGGCAAGCAGGCCTGCTTTTCATCCCGCCAGGCTCCCTTGCAGCTAGCTTTACACCTGAAATAACAACACACAACTTGTATTGATTTAAACACTGCCTGGCCCATTAGTTTCATCCTCTTATTGGCTAATTCTCACATCCTGATTAACCCATTTCTAATAATCTGTGTAGCACCACGAGGTGGTGGCTTACCAGGAAAGATTCAGCACATCTGACCTGGCGGCTGGCTCCATGGCATCTGAACAACTATGCTTTCTTTCTCCCAGCATTCTTTTCTGTTTACTCCACCTATCTAAATCCTGCCCTACCAAAAATCCAAGGCAGTTTTCTTTATTAACCAATGAGAGTAACACATAGACAGATGACCCTCCTCCATCATGAGTCTGAGTATGTAGTCTGAGGATTCATAGAGACAGGATTGACCTTTCAGTTTGAGGATTCAGATCTCTAATGTCTGGCGGAATTGCCTCTCTGATCTCTCAGCTTTCACCCTGGTATCTACTATGGGTTTTTATTATTTAAGATCAATTAGAATTTGTGTTACAAACCATCTGTAGTTCAAATAAAACTTACTTTCATGAAGTGAGATAGAATACTCTTAAAAAGAAAGAAAATGCAATCCTTTACTTTTGAAAAGGATAAAATAAGAATATCTATCAAAGAGCATATATTTTCTTTAACAGAGAAGCAGAAAGGATAAGGCCTGTTTTTATCAAGAGAGGAAACCACAGACCACAAAAACCTTAGGTAATGCTGGAATCACAAGAAAAAAAATATTCTTCTTAAAATATTAAAACATTTTTAATTATGGAGGGCATATATGATGTAAATATCTGTAAGTTCACCAATTATGAAACAAAGCAAGAGATTTATGAGTTCAAATCAGTCAGGACTACATACTGAGACATTATTCTTTGCAAGTCAACCATAGTTCATTATATTGATAACTGATTTTTAAAAATTATACTATTAAACTAGCATAATGAAATAAATGTGATCTTACAAATATATAAATGAGTAAAAATGACTTCCAAATAAGAGTTTCTTCTTTCCAGGATCATTATCTTCAGATCCTCTAACCTGTAATTCCATCATCTGACCAAGTGGAGCTGATAATGTTTCAGAAAAACAATTTTTTTTGTATGACTAAAAGCTAATGGCTAAACTGGTGTTGGGGTGAGAATATGCCAATATAAAAGAAAAGATTTAGATTCTATTCCTGTATCTGGGAACTATAGGATGTTGGTAATGTAGATTATTTTCAAGCTTAATCGTTTCTCTAACCTTTTAAATATTTATATTAATTTTTTGTATTCTTCCAGAGAAGATAAACATTAAACTTGTATGATTTTATTATAAATATAACTATAAAAATACAGTTTTCTTTTTCTTAGGATTTGAAGAAAAATTGTAACAAATGGATGAATGCATTTTTGATTATCAAGATGGGATTAATTTAGTGGAAAGCAGGGTTATTCTTTTATCCAACACAGAGGCTATTAGTAAGAGGCAAAATATGAAAACTGATGGAAAATTTTTTATTTCACTGCTCATAATTTTAGTAGTTAAAATGGTTAAGACTTCAAACAACTGTGAAAATGTAGATTATGTATCATTTAATATTGACTTATAATTTTTTTAAAAAAACTCATTCTTGTGACTGCAGAAATAATTCAGCAGTTAAGAGCATTTCCTAGTATTACAGAGAACCTGAATTAAGCTTAAAACACCTATCTCAATGCAGCTTGTACTGCCAAAAGACTCTTCAGGCCTCTTTGGTCACTTACACATACATGGTTTGCATACACCCACATAAAAATATAGAGAGATACAAAATGTTTTAAAAGTAAAAATGTAATTCTTGTATAGAAATGAATTCTTATTTC
This sequence comes from Microtus ochrogaster, assembly GCF_000317375.1. NCBI lineage: Eukaryota > Metazoa > Chordata > Mammalia > Rodentia > Cricetidae > Microtus > Microtus ochrogaster. The sequence continues at coordinate 8,877,821 of NW_004949098.1, forward strand.
CTCAAGTGAATTATTAACAATTTTGTGATGTATTCTTTCATTTAATCATGCGTACTTTATGTGTATTTCCATACATAAGTGAGCTACAATAATCCTTTTCAATATAACTACACTTTATCTGTGACTAAGATAAAAATTACTACATGTTAACAAGCAGGGAAATAGTTATGATTCACTTGTTTTCTTAATCTTTATGAAATAAGTTGTTAAAGTACACATTTTACAGATTCAATTTTGTAAATTATATTGTAGAATCACAAACAAGTTTTCAGTTACCTTTTTCTAACCATACTTAAAAATTCTCCAAGCAACACCCAACAATCAATGAAGTAAGTGGGAAAGTGTACAGAGATTCCCCAAATTAAGCTAGAATATGCACATGTCATTCATCTGTGCTCTGAATCTATACAATCTGTTATCTCCCTGATTCCAATGGCTGAGGTATATAACTCATTAATAACTTTTTATTATAGTTTTGTCTTTTGCATATTTTCTGCATCATTATCAGTATTATAAACTAAAATTTTTATTGGTGGGTCAAGATGGATGCTGAAAAGAAATACGACACTGGATCAGAACTGAGTACAATAGAGGGTTATTTATTTAGGGATAGACTCACACATTTCAGTCCTCTGAATGGAGATTAGCAATCAAATCCCGCAGTAAAAAGAGAGGCCAGACATGTGCTTTACATGGGCATATATAGTGTAAGAGGCCATGCCCAAGTGGGCAGGTAACTTACAGGCTACAGTTTGTAGGAATTCCTACAGCACTTCATTCTTTGTTTAAATAAGAACATATTAAGCATAATACAAAATTATATATAATAAAAATAAATATCAGGTATAAAAATTAGAATTAAAGCCAGCATAAACAATATCAAGCGAGAAACGTGATAAATGTTTCAATAATTATCCTATCTGAAGGAGTTTAAGTCTTGTATTATAAATAACTTGGCCAACTCATGAAAGGAAAGTAACTACAAATATCTAAACTTCAGCCCCATCAAAGAACTGAGAAGTAAATTAATATTTCTTGAGCAAGCAGGAAGCACAATCAAGCAACTTCCAAATTGTGGAAAAAATGACAAAGACAACTGACAACCTGGGCAATCACTTAAAGTCTCATTTACAACATTGGAGCAACCAACTTTGGCTAAGGCTTAGAGTAACTGCCAGAACATTTTCAAAGGTAGGAAATTTTTCAAAACCATCTTACCCTGTCTTGACAAAATTTGACAGTCTTTTTCTTGTATCCTGTTTGTCCTGTCCAGACATCTTGCATTTTGTCAGTGGTTGGTGCATGGGCAGTTCCTTGCCCAAAGACCACTTTTGCCAAGAAGAAAACAAGCTCCAAGTGGAGTATCTTCAGTGCTCAACATTCTCTGGAATTGATTGGTGCTGTTAGAAGCAATCATGTCACATGCCAAAAGAATCCTACATTATTTAAATGCTGTAATCTACAGCTCTTTGAAGTGGTTGAAGACTACCTATCTATGCAGAATACAATCTCTATGTATCTAAATAACCTGATTAGTCTTAACTATAAGTATGACAAACATGGATGACTATTGACCTATAATTCTTAATACCTAAATAACTTAAAGACTAAGACTCCATATTAGAATATTAAACAATCTTTAAGCAACTGTGCAACAATGACATCAAAATGTAAACAGTGTGTAAGTATCTTGATCAGAGGTAGAAATATATATTGCAATATGATAAGTATATCCTAAAATTGTATCAATATACAAAATGTCTTAAGCAGAGGTAGAAGCATGAATGCATACAATACGACAAAATAATTTTGCCTAGGTATACAAACATTGTAGATGAAACTAGGAACATATTCAATATAATTTAAGTTTGTATTAAGATACAAGAATCTTTACCAATGTAAATTGCCTACAAATAATAGCTTACAAGTATTCACTCTATTACTCACTATTATTATTAGTGTGAGTAAGCTCACACTAATCTATTATCCCATCAAATTTTCTTTTTTTCAAAGTGATCCCCAAGCTTACGTAATTTTTCCCCAACTTCCAACCCTTTATCAATGATAACCAACCCCTAAATGATGTCTCTAACAGTGAGGAAAAACGTTGTTGGGAGAGGGGATGTCATCTTCTAGAATTACTTTAAGCTATCATGGGGGTGATGTTCTTTCTATGGGTTCCTGTGAAAGTAAAATGATGGATAAGTACCAAGATTACTGTCTGGTATAATTGCAAATAGTCTCTAACTATTTGGTAGGGTTTTTCTGAGGTTAATAGTTTGAAGTTATGTTTTCTGGAGTTATGTTTTTGGAGTTATGTTTTCTGTGGTTACTATTTTGAGTCATGTTGTAAAACAGTGCACCATTTCAGCTAACCAAGTTTGAATCATCTTGAGCAGTTGGTACACAAAGCAGGTCTTATAGTAGCGTGATCAGCATCATGACATCTATTGTGATGTCAATACATCCTTGAAATACACTGGCTGATTTAATTCAGAAGACTTTTCTATTATCCAATGTCTCTCGGTTGCTGCTGTCGCTATCTCATTATTGTTAAGAAAATTCAAGGTTAATAAACATTATCTAATCTATTTCTGGGGGAATATTCAACCCCTTTCTGTTTAATATATTCTTTATAGTTTGATTTTATCTTTCTATAGTTACCTGACCTATAGGATTATGTGGTATACCTGTAATGTTCTTAATATTATAATAAGCAAAAAAATGATTCATTTTCTTAGAGACATATGCTGGACCATTATTTGTCTTTATTTGTGTAGGTATAAACATGATGTCCATAACTTCTAATAAATTATTACTGAATCAGCCTTTTCTGAGATTAAAAGAGTTGCCCCCCTAAAAACCCAAATAAGTGTTGATGTTTTGGTGTACATATTTTAATTTTCCAAATTCTGCAAACTGGAACACATCAATCTGCCAGATTTAATTCCTTTGAGTACCCTTTGGGTTAGTCCCTGCAGGTAGCAGTGTTTGATTATAGAAAGAGCAAGTAGAACATCTCTTTATAATCTCCTTAGTTTGTTGCCATGTAATAGAAAACTTTTTGTTTAAACCTTTGCTATTGACATGAAGTTTTTATGAAATTCTGAGACTGCAACATAGTTCCAATCAATAATTGATCAATTTCTGCATTACCTTGTGCTAGAGGACCTTGCAGACCCCTATGGGATTGGATGTGTGTTATGTATATAGGACAAAGCCTATTTCTAATTATGTCGTGCACCTGGATAAATAATGAAGTGAATTCTGTATTGTCTGGTATAAATTCTGTGGTTTCAATATGCAAGATAACTCTTTCTGCATATTGTGAACCAGTAACTATATTAAGAGATTCTTTAAAATCCCTTAGCACCATTAAAATAGAATATAATTCTGCTTTCTGGACAGAAGTATAAGGGCTTTGTTCTACCTTAATTAATTCTTCTGATTTGTATCCTGTCTTTCCCGATTTATTTGCATCATTATAGAATGTATGGGCTCCAGTTATTGGTGTGTCCCATACAATGAGCGGAAGATTCCAAGAACGTCTTTTTATAAGGTTAATTCTTTCACTTTTGTGATAATTGATATTAATTTCTCCCAAAAACTTAGCACAAGCTCTTTGCCAAGGTTCCTTGTCTTCCTGTATTTTTTTTAATTTCATCAAAAGTAAAAGGCACTATAATCTCTGCTTGATCTATACCTGCTAGTTGACAAAGTCTCAACTTTCATTTTATAATTAGTTCAGACACTTTTTCCACCAAAGTTTTTAATTTTTTACTTGATTTATGTGGTGAAATTCTGGAAGGCTATATGACTAGAATGCAATTAAGATTTGGATTCATCCTATCCACATGTGCCTCCTGTAATTTTTCTTCAACAACAATCAGTTACATTTCTGTTTTAGCTGTCAATTCTCTGATACTATTTAAGTCTTTGTTACCATCTAAGGATTTGTTTAAATGAACTATTAGATCAGGTGCTATCCCAACAACTGGTGAGACAACAGTTCCTACAGCAACTGGATTGTAAATGTACCTTAAAAATTATATAAGTATTCTGTTTATGAAGAACCTCACTTTGGTAACTAAACAATGTGTATTTAGAACATTATTTCTCAAATCAGTATGTGACTGAAATTCAAATTATATTGATCATTTAAAATATTAAAAATCTTCAATTATTGGCTTTGGACTTTAATGTTTAGTATTCAGATTAATTTTTCTCTACTTTCATGTTTATTGTTCTTTATTTACTTCCTTATTTGCTGAAAATATTACAGAATATAAGAAGGGAGGACAATTTTAAGGAAAGATAACAATTTTATTTATAAAACATGAAACATATTATCAAATGATTTTATAAAAATACTCTTCTATATATTAAAATATTATATTTGTTTAATAATGAAAATTTATGCTCACTAAACAATTTTACTGAAAATGCACAAGTATATGAAGCAGATAAGTAAAAGATTGGTGATATTACCAAACCGCATTAAGGTAAAACAGCAAGGTTTTAAGCCAAACACATGAACACAAACACATATACACACACAAATATCTATATATATATATGTGTGTGTGTGTGTGTGTGTGTATAGAGAGAGAGAGACAGAGACAGAGAGACAGAAAGAAAGGAAAGGAGATAGAGTTAGAGAGAAAGAAAAGAGATAGAGAGTGGGGGGGGATAAGGGAATAATGATTCTTAATAAATTCCCTGAATATTTGAGAATGAGATACCATATTATGGACTGGAAAGATGCGTCATTCCTCCAGCCCCTAAGATGACTGACTGTTCTTCAAGAAGACCCAGGTTCAGTTCCCAGTACCCACATGACAGTTCTCAACTCTCTGTAACAGTTCCAGGGGGATACAAGAACCTCACACAGATATTCATGTAGACAAAACACCAATGGACATAAAATAAAAATAAATAAATGAATAAGATACCTTACTATTATAAATGAATCATGATGGAAAATTAATTTGACAAGATAACACAATTTTAAACTCTTTTGAGTGGTTTGGAAGTTGAAATAAATTGATCCTTTATGCAGTTACCAGCAAATTATATTTAAAGTGACCATCTGCTGTTTTTTTATGTTGGTGGATACTAAAAATTCTTATCTTGGAAATCAATATAAATGGATAATAATAACATATTGGATCCTGGGAGTGATTGAATCCTGAAATGATATATAGCAAAAATGCTAAAGCCTTAGTTGTAGACTCTATAGCCTCTAGAAGAGTGTACAAGTGAAGTTTATCATTGTACCAGTAAATTCTAGGTGCTGAAATACAGTGAAAGAAGATTTATACCAAAGAATTGATTTACTTTGAATTTGGATGAACAATAACACATGCATAAAATATTTGGTCCTGTATAAAACTTATTAATGTCCAAATTATTCTATCAATTCAAAATGAAGCATTACCAAAAATATGAATACCTTATGCAGCTTATTGTCTTAATGAAAAAGAACATGAAGGAAATTTAATATACATGTTTTCATCAAGAAAATCCAAATGAGATTAAAACATAAAAGAGTGCTGCTGTTAAAATTCTGAAGACAATAGCATATCATAAAATGTTAAGCTCTGGTATTTTCAGATTACCAAATATAACAATGTGTACACACCTCTCATTTTGAGATTTCTTTTTAACCTCAATATTTCCTTTCACTCTACCTATGCTTACTAGACACTATGTGACCCGAAATCATTTTCTTATTCAAGTATGCTTGCTCTTGTTGTTGTTGTTGTTGTTGTTGTTGTTTTTATTTTGTCTCTTGCCTTATGATCCCATTTTTCCCTTGGGTGTTATTTTCTTTCAAGGGCATATATTAGTATCAAGATGTTCTGAGGTATAGCTGTTTTGTCGACATTACAATCTAGTAAAACTCTTCTGCAAAGGCTCCAGAATGATAAACAGTTTAGAAGCATGCGTCCAGGACACTGAGGTACAAAATAAATTGTTCCCTCCTTAGAGATTTTTAGATTCTAAAGAACAGTCTACAAATGACCCAGGTCAAAGTGTTTGATTTAATCAGTTCTTTGGAAAGAAAAAATATTCAACTAAGAAAGTCTTGTGACAAAATGCATTCCCTAAATGTTATTGTGAGTATGTCTCTGAACTTTTAAAAATAATAATATTAAGTGGTTGCTTACAACATACTAGGACTCACTATGTCTCAAATATGCAAAATGTAGCAATAAAGATCTCAGGTAAATACTAAAAGAACCTGTTAAATAGGGTGAATAACTGCTAAAGTACAGGCTTGGATGTTTGAAAGCTATCAATAATCTAGATGTTAATAACATGTATCTGGTTTCCAAAAATAAAGGTTACTAATGATGGTTAGCAAATAATTGATACAATATAGGAAATAATAATAATTTATATTATATTATCTTACCATACTCTACTCTCACTCATTTTCACAGTGAGGTTATTGTGAGAAATTCCAGGTGATAGAAGTATATCAATACATACTTGAATCACTTGTTTTAAAAACCAAAATCATTTGTGTTTTAAAGAAATACTTGTAGGTAATATAAAAAATGTATGCCTCCAAAAAATAGTCTCTTTTAGAAACCACAGGATGAATGCACATATAAAGCTCACAGAAATGTTGGTAGCATGTAGAGGGCCTGCCCAGGTGAATGCTAATACAGTTCTAGCAAAGAAAAGGGTGAAAAGACACAGGCTCCCATCCCTAACCTAAAAGCTAATTTCAATTTATACTTGCATGCAATGCAAAAAAATATATTTTTTTTCCAGTGAAGAATCGTGGATATATTAAGTATACCTAAGGGCAAGCTTCATATGCAGCAGTAAATGACCAGCATAAATAAACTCAATGGTATTTATTTAATTTTTTTTTACTCATATTGCATTTTTTGGCCAATTTTGTCCCACTGATGTAGGAGGAGAGCCACTTGTTTGTCCCAACTGCCCAGAAACAAAATAACCACACAGAAACTGTATTACTTAAATCACTTCTTGGCCCATTAGCTTTAACTTCGTATTGGCTAATTTTTATATTAATTTTACCCATTTCTATTAATCTGTGTATTGTCACATGGCAGTGGCTTACAGGGTAAAATTACCAGTGTCGGGCTCCAAGAGATCCATGGTGTCTCTCCCCTATTCCACCTCTCTTCTTCCCAGCATTCAGTTCTGTCTTCCCCACCTACCTAAGTTCTGCCCTGTCAACTAGGCCAAGACAGTCTTTATTCATTAACCAATGAAAGCAATACACAAACAGAAGGACTTCCTATACCATACTGGTCTTTTGTTTGTATGGTATGGTTTCATGTTTTGTTTTATGACATTTATCAGTGTGCTTCTAATATTTTTTTCTTATTTTTTAACCCTGTTTTTTGTCTCTTAGTTGATTGTTTCTTTTTCTTGTTTGCATTCTAAAGGAAAGAAAAACAGCATTGAATTGGATGAGTGAGGACACAGGAATAATATAGGAGGATTTTATGTAGAAAAATCATGATCTAAATATATTGTTAATATAGTGTATCAATCCAAAAATATTGTCAGTAAAAATTTATAGAAAAGAACTATTTGTGGATAAAACTGAAAAGTTGCACAAACCCACATTCTATATTTTGGTGTGATGTCTACGTATTTAGGACTTATCAGAAGAAAGTCATTGCAGATCTTACCATCTCTTCATATCAGAAATGTTTCCTGAACTATGAACATAAGAATTACAAAAAGTCTGCTGCCCAGCTGAGATAGTATTATTAAATAAAGTATCAAAAGATGATTTTTTTCATTGACATTTTGCATCACTGCAACACCGATTCAAAGAGCATTTAACTTTCAATTCAGAAACTGATTCAGAAGCATTTAACTTTCAATTCCTACTTAACAAACACATGCATTGGTGATATACACACTCTCAAAAACCTTCTGCTGATTTCTTACCCTTTACTTTTTTCTCAAATATTACATTATAGCATAAAGCAGGAGTTTTAATTTTCATTAGTGACAGAGATTAGATTTATGTAATTTTGTGCAAATATGTATAGTACATGTATCTGTATGGTTACAGTAATCTATTTATAAGATATTATGTATCTATTGTTTTATGAGTTATATTAAAATTTATCAATCATTATGGTTTTTAAGATATTCTATTAAAGATCTAAGTAATATAAAAGAATATAATTAAAATTTAAATATTCATGAATTTAGACAGAAACAATCAACATCTAAATGCAACCTAAAATATAATGTCACGAATGCCTGAGGAACCAACTCAGGGGCATTGAGTTACTATGGGACTGGAGTTACAGGCAATTGTGAGTTGACTGCTGTGTGTCCTGGGAACTGGATGCAAATCCTCTGCAAAAGCAGTACATGCTTTCAACCAATGAGCCACATCTCCATCCTAATTGTCATCACAAAACTTTCATCCAGTATCTGATGAAAACAGAGGCGGGGATGTACAGCTAAGTACTCAGGGTCAGACTAATAAGGAGAAAACCCACAGAGACAGCTGACCCAAGGTAGTGGGAGCTCATCGACTCTGAATTGAGAGTTGGGAAGCCTGCACAGGACCACACTAGGCACTCTGAAGGTGGGTCAGGGTGACAGTTCTGTGACTTGGGCAGTCTGTAGAGCCACAGGGGGACCAATATTTATCCCTAATACATGAACTGGTATTTTGAAGCCCATTACTTATTGCTCAGCCTAGATATATGCGGGATGGGATTGGTCCTGCTTTAACTTGGTGTGCCAGACTTTGTTAATTCCCCATGGAGGGCCTAACCCTTTTGTTATTTATTAATTTTTATTGAGCTCTATTTTCTCTGCTCCCCTCTCTCCCTCTTGCCAGGAGAGGCCTTACCCTCTCTGAGGAGTGAATTGGGAGTTGGGTGTGGGGAAGGTGGGGAAAGAGGACAAGGGGAGAGCGGGGAAAATGTGATTGTTATATAAAATGAAAGAAAAAACTTCAAATATGAAAAAAAATATATAAGACCATTGACCTTTTATATACACAAAATCTACAATATTTAGAGTGATGATAGCATACTGGTTTTATTAGTGGGTAGAAGGATTGACACATGACTGGCTAATGTAACTCTTCTGGAAGAAGACATAGCTTTTTCTGGGAATAACTATTCTCATGGAGACTCCCAAAGCTGTTTGTTTTCCACTTCATTGAAGTGAGTTTCCATATCATAGCAGAGATATTTGTGGCTTGGAATCATTTATGATTTTCTGCATTTACAAATCTAGAACAGGGTTGGGTAGAGGATTTGCTAAACAAACATGAAGATTTTCATTCCAATAAATCAGAAACAAAATAAAGCTAGGCAGGGCTCTAAAGTGCTTACCTCAGTGTTGATACAGGAATATTGCAGGAGGAACAACAAGAGGCTCTGGTTCAAACAATGTAGAAGATGAGGATGAATGTTTGGTTGTTCTTTTACTACCATTGGCCTTTATATCTGTGCTTTGCTACACTCACATCCTGCTCCACCCCCATAAAAAATAACAGAAGAAGTAGAATCACCTTCAAATCTAACAGTTTCTCCAAATCAACAATGTTTTCTTAAGAATGAAAATGAAAAATAAAGTACTTGCATTGTACTGCTGAGGTGTTTTATTAAATGAAGTATAAAAATGTGTGTACATACATAATATAGCATGAGTGTGAGTCTCTGTGTGCATATATATGTATATATAAAACTATATAACACATCTTATAAAACTGTATTTGATTTATAATTTCACAGAATAATATCACATTCCAAAAGGGATGGATGTGTGGAGAGTTGGGCTGATGAATTAAGGGCTTGAGTCTAAGCTCTGTAAAGATTATGATTCACAGTATATTTACTGGCATGTCTTCACCCAGTGAATAGGGGACAGTGACTAGATATTTTCTATCAGCTTATTATTGACAATGATCTCTTTTCACTGCAAAATAGTATTTGGAATACAGAAAGCACAATCCAACATCTAGGGTCTTATATTCTCCTTGAGATAACAGATAATAGAAAAGATATTTAACTATATTATATATAGTGGGTAATAATAAGAGTTAAGTCAGTGAAAAAGGTAAAGTAAGTCATTCTTATAACAGAATGAACTTTAACACAGGTATCAGAGTTCCTATTTAAAAGAATATTTTTCCCATGGTCTCCATGCTCCCAATTTACTCAGGAGATCATGTCTTTTACTACTGCCCATGTAGATTAGATCCATGTATGTCACTCCTAGGGTCCTCTTTGTTGTCAGGGTTGAAGGGGAGAGGAGAGGCAGGGAGGGGTGCAGAGAAAAATGTATAACTCAATAAAACCAATAAAAATCATATTTTTATAAAGCTCAAAATACAAACACATGAGCTATTAAAACAAGAATTACATACAGACCAGATCTCTGTGGTTCATTCAGCCATGAATTTTGAAGATAAACAGAGGACAGTGTTGCAACTCAATTGAAAAAGAATCTATGAAGAAATGACAGAAGAGGTGAGGATTTAATGAGGAACAGTGAATGAAGGCTGTTCTATTCATAAAATAATGCCTTGAGGAAGTCAACACAAGATCTTAGGTAAGGATAAAGAGTTAATACAGACTAAACAAAGAGGCACAAGGATGATGCCTTCATTGTAACCTTTGAACACTTAACATCATATGACATCTCATTAAGAAGTAGACACCATCTATCATGGTGGGATGGAGACAGGTTGATGAAAGTTGGTGCATTACTTTTTTATAATATGACTAGAGTGAGGAGATGAGAGAAAAATACAAAGAAGGGATAGGAAACAGCTATCATCATTTATGGGGTGGAGGCTCCAGTCCAACTCTCCTCCACTGGGAGTTGCCTCAGTTCAGACCCCACTCTCAAGAAAGTAGGCAAAACAATGACCCCTCTCCAGAGATGCTCAAGCCTACTCCCATAGGGTATTTAAACAGCATCACAGAGAATAAGCACACAATTTTCTGGTCTTCCTTCCCCATTTTCTCTCTGGAGGGTTGAAAAGCCATCTAGGAGCATTGGTGTCCATTAAACATGGACTTTTTCTACTTTGGTTGATTTGATCTGAATTGGATTACTGTGTCAGTGGAGAGATTTACTGGGGTGCAAAACTTTCATCTGGAGGTACAACAGAGGGTGCTGTTTTTCTCACCGGCTAAAGATCACAAGGTGGGAAAACACCCTCCTTTGTACCTGCTCTCAGGCAGGCTAAGATTGGCTTTCTCTGGGTAAGTTCCAATTGCCAAGTCATTGCTTTTGGAGGCCCAGGGCTTCTAAGGATTTTTTGGGTTATCCTGCAGAAGACATGGCAACCAACCAGACCTGGAAAATGACCTGACTTGTGCAGAGGTGCAAGGGCCTACCTTGTCCCTGTAGGATTCCTTTGTCAAGAGACGTCTAGTTTGAGGTATTTCTCATACCCCCTGTTTTTTTTTTTTTCTCAAAGTCTACTACAGTGGACGTGTTGCACTAGGCTATGGGTCTCGGCATAGACTTACTAAATGAATACCTCTAATTTGAAGCTTAATCCCCAAATGCCCTTGAGCAGCCTTTTACAAAATCTTGTAAAATTGGGGCTATTTGATACCATATGTTCCTTGCTGCCTAAAATTTTTTGGTAATATGGTAACAATTAAACAAACCCCAATATGCCCACGGTTTATGGATGCTGTGCCCCTGCTCCTCCTCCCCACTCCCACCCTGTTTCTTTGTTTGCTCTTTGTTTGCATGTGATCTGGTCGAACTGGTATTCTACTGACAATGGTTCCCCTATCCTCCATAGGTGTTCCATCCTTATGTTTCTACTGATCTGGCCCTGAGTGAGATCACCTGTGAACTCATCTGGCTTTTGTAGTCTACTTCAGAATTTTTAAATTGGTAAGTTGATAGTTTCCTGGAAAAAGTTTTGTCTGTTAATATATGTGTGTAAGTAATGTTGCCACAGTATGCTTGTTTTATGTTTCTCTGTGTGTATGTGTGCTTGTTTTAAAATCTGTAAAATTTATAACTCCAGATGACAATAACTCTGAAAAAATGCAAACACATGGATGGCCACTATTTTTGTTTGAGGTCAAAGTGAAAACCTCAGTGCCGTCTTTGGTAAGAAAACCCATGTGTGATGGTATATCAAGTAGATATTCTGCCTCTAGTATACTTTGGCTTACTAAAATTTTCCTTCTAATCTTCTTCCCTTTACTGACATTGGTAAGTTTTAACTGATTGAATAAAGTACATGTCCATATTTAACTTGTATGTCTAATTTGGATATACCTGACAGGTAGTGGTACTATGATTCTCAAGTGCCTTTACAGATCTGAGAGTATGGCATTTAACAAAAGAGCATCTTAAGACAGAGTCATGCCAGCTCCTACAGCATCCTATCGCTCCTCCAAGAAGATGCATGATTGCAAAAGACCTTCTACCTGGAGGCTTGCCTTTGGATATGGCAAAGCTACCCACACAGCAAAAAACTGCCTCCCACCTCATCAGCTTCCTGCACCAAGGAATCGATCATCTTCCTACCAAGGAATCGATCATCTCATCCTTCCAAGACAGGTAGACTGAACCCTACCCACAAAGGAAAATCTGCCAGGCCTCCTTGGCTCAGCAGCTAAAGTCAAGTACTGCTTCTCAGACTGGTATTTGCCAAAGACCACAAAGAGACTTGGAATTGTCTGTGTAGCTGTTAAAAGGTGTCTCACTTCTGCTCATTTTTTAATCCCTCTTATATCTGTCTGATGGCATTTGATGACTTAAGTTACTGGTAGCTCATTATTTCATTTATTAAGTTTCCTGCTAAAAGTACAGACAGGTGTGCCTCTTTCACATGTTTCATGGTCCAAAATTGACAGGTTTCAGATGCATCTTCAGAGGTTCAGAGTTTCCAATTTCATTTCATTGTCTTCTAAAATGTTCATAACTTTTAATCTGAAGCCATAGCCTTTAGAAATGACATCAGTTCAGGGAACCTTCTCCTCTCTTGCCCAAGGACATAACTGGGGACACCCTCTTGGACACCCGGGAACCCCTCTAGAGCCAAGTCTCTTGCCAGCCCTAAAATGGCTCCCTTAATTATGATATCTTCTCCCCTGCTCCCATATCCACCCTTTCTCAATTTCAACCATCCCACTCCCCCAAACTCTCCCTAATCCTCCCCTTCTCCCTTCTTTTCCCCCCTCTCTCCTTTCCTCCACCTCACCCCCAAACCCGTGCTCCCAACTTTTGCCTGTCTATCTTATTGATTTCCAATTTCCAGGAGGATAAATTTATGTTTTTCTTTGGATTCACCTTATTATTTAGCTTCTCTAGGATCACAAACTATAGGATCAGTGTTCTTTTTTTATGAATAGAATCCACAAATGAGTTGAATGCATACCATATTCATGTTTTTTGGGTGTGGGTTATCTTACTCAGTAAAGTGTTTTCTTTTTCCATCCATTTGCATGCAAAATTCAAGATGTCATTGTTTTTTTACTGCTGAGTAGAACTCTAACGTGTATAGGTACCATACCTTCTGTATCCATTCTTCCATTGAGGGGTACCTAGGTTGTTTCCAGGTTCTGGCTATTACAAATAGCCACACTGATGAATATCTTGCATATCACCATAGAACCTACCATCATCCGGCAATGGATGGAGATAGAGACAGAGACGCACATTGGAGCACTGGACTGAGCTCCCAAGGTCCAAATGAAGAGCAGAAGGGGGGAGAACATGAGCAAGGAAGTCAGGACCACAAGGGGTGCATCCACCCATTGAGATGGTGTGACTAATCTAATGGGAGCTCACCAAGACCAGCTGGACTGGGACTGAACGAGCATGTGATCAAACCAGACTCTCTGAATGTGGCTGACAATAGGAGCTGACTGAGAAGCCAATGATAATGGCATTGGGTTTTGATTCTACTTCATATATTGTCTTTTTGGGGAGCTAGTCTGTTTGGATGCACACCTTTCTACACCTGGATGGAGGGGGGAGGGCCTTGGACTTCCCACAGGGCAGGGCACCCTAACTTCTCTTAGGACTGGAGATGGAGGAGGAGGAAGAGGAGAGAGGAGGAGGGAAATGGAAGGAGGGGAATAGGTGGAATTTTTAATTAATAAATAAATAAAATAATAGAAATGATGTCATGATGTAAATCTGTTCCAGCTGTCTTACAGATAACTGAAGATTTCTGGAAAAAGTTCTAGAGCTGTATCAAGAAATCTGGTCTGGTAAAAACTAACTATCTCCAGAGCTTATTTTGATGCCACACGCTTTCAAGCATATTTTACAGGTCACTCTTCTTGCTTGGGCCAAGAGCAACCTGTAGGGGTTCTCCAGATAACACTAGCACATACACCAGCACACCAGTTCCTGACACTTCATCATTAGTACCACCTCTCCAGGCTCAAATGTGTACCTAGACAACAACTAAATCTGTTTTTAAAGAGCATATCTGTTCTCATTTTGCTCCTTCACCCTTGACTCTTTTGTGCAAGCAAGGCAGTTCTTTATCCTATTCTTTCTGGCACTTAATCACCTTTTCAATGGCTAGCCCCATTCACAGGGTGGGTAATACCAATCTATTTTTCTCCTAACAACCTACCTTCTCATCTCCTTCAAGCAATAGATGCCTGAAGTCTCCAGGATGACAGGTAACTGGATGCCTCTCCAGCTACCCTGCCACTGAGCTTGAGCCCACCAACCCCCAACTCTCCACTTCCCCACATTGCCCCATGCCCAGAGGAAGTAGCTAGACTTGAGCCAGTGCACTCAAAGATTCTGGGATGTTTGGGTGGAAGCCTCATCCTAGCCCCTGGCATCCATATACCCAAAACATCTGGAGTGTTTGTATTGAAGTCTCTCCCACGCCCCTGACATCCATATCTCCAAACAGTCTGGAATGTGTGAATCTAAGTTCCATCCCAAGACCACACCCCTGGAAGTTCTCCTGGTTTAGACTGCATCCCTAAGAAAGCTTGCTAAACAATGACCTCTCTCCAGTGATGTTAAAGACCACTTCCATAGGATATTTAAAGAGTATCACAGAAAACAAACACATGGTTTTCTGGTCTTCTTTCCCAGTCTTTTCTCTTGGGGGTTGGAAAATCATGCAGTAAAATTGGCATCCACTAAACCTAGGTTTTTTTCTAATTTGTTTGAAATGATCTGATTTAGATTATTGTGTTGGTGGAGAGGGTTATTGGGGTGCTAAAACTTTTCCATATGATAGGATAGGGTGACATATCATGACATCCTGACAATCTGTTGAAAAGACTTCTGTTCAGGATGCAGAAGGAATGGTCAACCAGGACCTCTGCTTATAGCTGAAAGATGGCAGAATCTGAAACCCATCATAGCAGTAGCTTTAAATGTAAGTTTTCTTCTTGGAAAAAGCATTTTTTTTTGCAGCAACAGCAGTGAAAAACTAGTTAGTAAAATTTAAAGGAAGAAGAAAGAAAATAGGTCTAGGCAATCTTCAAGAAGTTCATGGGGAAAAGAGAGGAAAGGAAAAGAGTCCATGTAAAAATAAATATTCAGTGAAAACTTCTTTATTTTCTTTTTAAAAGACAGAAAATGTGTCACATTTCCTCCTGTGATGGTTATTATTAGGTGTCTGCTTCACTAGATTAAGAAATATATCTGGAGGACAGGACAAACATCACCTTTATGTATTCTTGATGATGTGTATAGAGGAAATTTTGTGTGGTTGCTTAAATTTAGAGAGTATTCTCACTCAATATGAATGGGCAATATTGAATCTGTTGGAGTTCCATACAAAACATAAGGGGCAGACCATAGTCTTTACTAGCATGCCTTTTCCTTCCTTCCTTCCTTCCTTCCTTCCTTCCTTCCTTCCTTCCTTTCTTTTCTTTATTTCTTTCTTTATTTATTTTGTGTGGTGCTGCAAAGTTTCTGTTATTAATTATTAATCTGTTTATTTATTTTTGGTTTATCTATTATCTACAGATATATTAACAAATAACTGTATATTTGTTATCAATCATTCTGTCTACTGTCTAATTTATCTAATCTATCATATATTCTATGTATATACCATATGATGTATTTATTATCTATCACTTATAAATAAATCTATAATACATTTATCAAATTTTTAGGTTCAACATCACTCATTCTACCATCTATCTATCTATCTATCTATCTATCTATCTATCTATCTATCTATCTATTTATCTATCTATCATTTATCGTTTTTCTATTATCTATTTTTCATCATCTACAGATCTATTAGTTTTTATCTATTTACAAAGTTATCTACTTGTCATATATCTATTTGTAATCTATCATATCTATCTTACTTGTGTCTCTACCATCACTGACATTTATACCCATTATCTATCCACTCATTTCTACGTATCTATTATCTATCTAATCTATAATATCTATCATCTACCTACCTACATCCAACTATATCTCTACCCACCTTATATCTACCTTGAAACATCTACTCATTCTGTTTCTCTTGGGAGTTCTAATAATTTCTTTTAAAATTCTATCTCCATTGTAACTGGTATTTAATTTTCAATCCATAGTGAGCTGATTATTTGTTCCAAGAAAAAAACAGCAAATTATGAACCCATAAAAGCTGATATCTTATACATTTTCAGAATGGCCAATATAAGTAAGTTTAGATAATTTTTCTTTTATGTATTTGTATATGTATGCGCACACATATATGTATATGTGAATGTATGCACATAAATATGTATGTATGTATGTATGTATGTATGTATGTATGTATGTATGAATGAATATGTGGTCAAGCAGAGGAAGGGAATTTTGAATGCCACAGTATACATGGGGAGGCCATAGTACAACTTACGCTGGTTGGTTTTCTCCATCTACTATATAGGTCCTGGGGATTGAACTCAAGTTGTTGAAGTTGTTGGCATACACCATTTCTTGTTAAGCCATCTCAACACAGTGTTACCAGTATTTTTGTTATAAAAAGAGTTAAAAGTTAAATCATTTCTGGATGTATTTCTTTATTTTAACTAAACAAATAGAAATATGAAATATGATAATTTATTAACTGACAATATTCCTGACAGGAACTCATAGATCCTTTGAGTATATGATTGGTCTCAATGGGAATAAAAAGGGAATGATAAATTTAATGCAATTTGCATATTACTCTTATAATTGACATAAAATAATTTTTTATTCCATCAAATAAGATTTATTTCAAGAACTTTGAGTAGTTACTAAGACAAATCTCCATAATTGATTATCCTTTCTCTCCTTAAACTACATCTACTGTTTCCATCTTTATGAAGTTCCGGAGACACTTGTGAAACAGACATTGAAAAGGACACTCAGGAGCTGCTAATTAATAAAAAATGAATTATTTATGCATGCCCACAATATTATTTAAATAATTTTTATATTAATAATGCATCAGAATTATATTTTAATTGGATTCATTCTTGGTATTGAGATTCAAAAGAGGTTTTTGTATTATACTTTGTTTTTATTTATTTATTTTTTATTGAAAAATTTGTATTATACTTTGTAAGCAAAGAAATAACATTCTTGCCAAGGTTTTATTATTTTTATATGAGTTTTTTATTTTTTTTATTTATTTATTGAGGATTTCTGCCTCACCCCGCCACCGCCTCCCATTTCCCTCCCCCGCCCCCGATCAAGTCCCTCTCCCTCATCAGCTTGAAGAGCCATCAGGGTTCCCTGACCTGTGGGAAGTCCAAGGACCGCCCACCTCCATCCAGGTTT
>NW_004949098.1:8896638-8903471 GCF_000317375.1 Microtus ochrogaster
CATACAACAAAAGTATATGCTCAACTATGTTCATAGCAGCATTGTTCGTAATAGCCAGAACCTGGAAACAACCTAGATGCTCTTCAATAGAAGAATGGATGAAGAAAGTATGGATTATATGAGTTTTATAAAGTAGCTATATGTGTTTTAACACATATGTGCTAAAATTATATGTATTTATGTGTATATGTTTTAATTTTCTCATGAAAATTTATGTTATACAATCATATAGTAGGTTTATTTGCATAATTTGAGCTAGGTGTCAAAAACAAGGGTTTTTTTCTTTTTAAAATTTAAATATCTTTATTTACATAAAAAGAAAAACTTTCTAAAGTTAAAGCTCATGAAATGTCAGGTTTACATGGAACAATGTAAAAGAAGTAAAATAAGGGTACACATACACTTAATTTGAAATGGCATAAACAACTTATGGGAGTCTCAGAAATGACATACTTTTCAGATAACACCTCATTTAAATTGTTTAAATTATCTTGACCTCAAAAACCATAATTACTTCTTAGCACTCATTGTGGTGAACATCATTACCATTTGTCCCCATCAGTGCTGTTTGTTGTTTTATTTTTATTTTTTAATCTGCTGTCTTTGTTTAAATCAATCAAACTGTGATATTAAAACTCATTTCCAATATACCATTTAAGGAAACCTTATTCCAGTATCTAAGCACTCAGTCTGGTAACTGCTGGACTATTCTGCTCTTTTACAATAGTCTTAGTCTTCCAGCTTCTAAAATAATCCATATGCTTTTCACATTAGTGATTGTGCCCAGCAACCTAGTTTCAAATTCTAATTCCTGTTCATTTCCTCAACCAATATTATTAGTATAATTGTCTTCCTCTTGATTGTATCATTCCTTTTCTGCTACCAATGGAGGCCTTGTTCATTCTACCTTATTCTCTGTAATTTCAATGTGTGTTCTCACACTGATTTGAAGGACCTTCTTGGTGTGTTCCAACCCCACTGTCTCTTACACTCTTTCTACCCTCTCTTCCTTGGGTTACCTGAGCCCTTAAGGGAGGGATTGGATGGAGACATCCCATTTATGTGTGTTTCGAGGTCTCTCATTCTCTGCATGATATCTGGTTATGGATTTTGATATTTATTACTGATCTACTGTAGGACGAAGCTTCTCTGAAGATGGATGGGCAAGTTATTAATTATATTTTTGAGACACGTGTCAATAAAGCAAGGTTATTTTCAAGAAACAGTCACCAAGTTATAGAGAATACAAAAAAACACATAAATATGTAAGGAGTCTCTCTTCATTTTCCTTTTACCATATCATAGTTTTGTAAAAATAGAATTGATCTTGCATCTGGCATTCAATGCAGATAAAACAGAGTGTACTTGCCCTTTACAAAAGAAATGATGAAATTCAGTCAACCAAGAAAACTCAATAAAGAGAAAAAGAAGGTAATGAGGTGCTCCTTAAGTGAAAAAAGGGATGATGGTGACCAGGATGAAGACTGCTATACATGCATGGTACATGGGACTTGAAAGAGTAAAACACAAAGGATAATTGTGCTCCTATTTCTTTGTTCATGTTTCTTTATTTAAAACATGTAAACACTGTCTTCAATTGAAACATGCTGCTATTGACTCAAAACACTTAAATTTTAGCTTATTTTGCATTTATAGGTAAATTAATTTTACAATGTAATTCAATGAAGAAGAAAGGCATCATTTAAATCTAGTTATTTTTTCAATCTCAGTATTATGTATGTGAGAGTTTATACTTTGTTTCTACATTTTACTTTAAACATTATTCAATTTTTAATAGGCATGTGTCATTCTACCAAAATGGATAATTGGGGTTTATTTGCTGTTTTATTCAACTGTTTGCTTACTTGTTTGTATTTGTTTGTTATTTGGAGATAGGATTTCTCTATAGAGTCCTGGCTATCCTGGAACCAGTATTAAGAGCATGTTGACCTTGAACTCACAGAAATCTGACTGCTTCTGTCCTCCTTCCCAGATTAAAAGCTTGCACCATCATGCTCACCTCTGCATATCTAGTTTTTTTTTTTTTTGTTCGTTTTTCGAAACAGGGTTTATCTGTGACTTTGGAGCCTGTCTTGGAACTAGCTCTGTAGACCAGGCTGGTCTCGAACTCACAGAGATCCACCTGCCTCTGCCTCCCGAGTGCTGAGATTAAAGGCATGAGCCACCACTCTCCAGCAGCATATCTAGTTTTGAATGTTGGTTGTACACATATAAAAATGAGGGCTGAGGACATCCCAACAACTCATGTACTTGTCACAGTTCATCCTTTTTCTCTGTATATACTTTATTATTTTCCACAGAGTTGCTAAAGTGAAGCATAACTACTGTGACTCGCTTAACATTTTGATATAAACTTGTAACTACATCAGTGTCAAATTCCTCATTATTTTCCCCTTGGGTAGAAGATCATAAAATGAGCTTTCTTCCATGTGTGTTTTCTGTTTCAATGAAGAGTTCCCTTTAATTCAGTTTTTCTTTCTGTTTCATGCTATAAAACAAAAACAGTTATACACATTTTTAGTCAGAGCATAGAATGCCCTAATTAGGAGAATAAATACACAAATGAAACTGGTTTCTTAGCTATGTATCGAGGTACATTTTCTAGTTCTTGTTTTGGTCTGGTTCCACTGCAGTCACTTACAAATTCAGAACCTTTTCCTTACCTTTAATTAGAAGTTCTAAAAACATTTTATTTACTTAACCTCTCTGGGCCATTGGTTTGTAGCACAATTATATTTTACATAAGGGCTAATATCCACTTATAAATTAGTACATATCATTTTTGTATTTCTGGGTCTAGGTTGCCTAGAGGGCTCTGGAGAGGTGAGACAAATGGATCTCCCTGGGAAGGAGGAATAGGATAGATTATGCAGGCATATTGGGGGTGGGTGAGGACAGGACAAGAGGAATCAGGCTGGGAGAGAGTCAGGGTGGAGAGAGAGAGTACTGGGAGAGAATACTGGAAATGAGGGTCATTCAGAGGTCCTTGGGAAATCTAGTGTAGTGGAAACTTACTGGAATTTATTCAGGTCGCCCTAGCTAGGACTTTTAGTAGTGAAGAACGTGAACTGGACATCTGTAATCAAGCAAAGCATTCAATGGTGGAACTGGGACACCAACCTTTGACCTACAACCTGTCCTGCCTGCAAGATGTGCTGGGACAGTGATAGTTCAGAGCTAGTGAGAGGGTCAAATGACTCATCTAACTTGAAACTCATGTCCTGAGAGAGAGCCCATACCTGGTACTGGCTGGATGGCCAGGAATTCAAAGCTGCATGACTAAAATAGAACTAAACACAACTGGCCAAAAATAATCAATATAGTGATTCCTAAGGAGGGATTTTGCTATATTCATTGATCAGAACCTAGCCGTATTGCTATCAGAGAGGTTTATTCCAGTAAATGATAGGAACAGACACAGAGACCTACACCAAAATTAGCCATAGCTTGGAAGACGTGGCAGAAGGAGAGGAAGGATTGTAGGAGGCAGAAGGTTCAAAAAAAAAAAAAAAAAAAACAAAAACAAAAAAAAAAACAGGACAACATGGCCCAAAGAATCAACTAAGCAAGGCTCATTAGTGCTCACAGAGTCTGAAGCCACAATCACAGAATCTAAATAGGTCTCGGTTAGATCCTCAGGATGAATGTTATCGTTGTTTAGCTTGGGGTTTTTGTGGGTTTCCTATTAGTAGGAGTAGAGTATCTCCCATTGTGTTGCCTATTCTTGGTACCCTTTCTTTCTACTGGATTGTCTGTCTGAGTTTGATATGAGGGTTTGTGACTCGTCTTATTGCATTTTGATATGAACTTTCAGTAGATATCCCTGGGAGGCCTGCTCTTTTCTGAAAGGAAATGGAGGAGCAGAGAATCTTGGAAAGAGGGAAGGCCACAGAGGTCTGGAGGTATTGCATGCATGAAGAATAAATAAAAAGAAAAGAAACAAAAATAAATAAATTTCAAAAACTTCCTGTCAACCAAGTTTTTCCTCATTTTTAAAAATGAAAAGGAGCCGGGCGGTGGTGGTGCATGCCTTTAATCCCAGCACTCGGGAGGCAGAGGCAGGTGGATCTCTGTGAGTTCGAGACCAGCCTGGTCTACAGAGCTAGTTCCAGGACAGGCTCCAAAGGTACAGAGAAACCCTGTCTCGAAAAACCAAAAAAAAAAAAAAAAAAAAAATGAAAAGGAAAGATAAATCTTTGTAGCAATTTCTCTAATCCTCAAAGTAAACAACAAAACGGAAAAATCTAATTATAGTGTCTTACGTTGGATTTAGACTATAATTAACTTTGCTGCTTATTCAAGTTGTGTGATATCACAATTTATTACTTTTTAAAAGATTTATATTGAAGCCATATTTGTCTGTATGCCCCCCCATGTGTGTACGTGTGCCTATTTGTGGGAATATGCATGTGAACGCAGTGCCCTGAAGGCCAGAGATGTTGGGTTCCCAGGGATTGGGGTTACAAGTTGTTGGAAGTCACTAACATACATGGTAGGAGCTTAAACCAGATTCTCTTCAAGAGAAGTGTATATCCTTAACTACCATTTCTTTTATCCAAAATATTCCTTTGAATTGTGTAGTAGTTTATAGGTTTACCAGGACTTTATCTACTGCCAATTCTAATGGAATTCCTGTGTCTGTACCCTATTTGGAGTGATAAAAGTCAATCTAGGGATTGAAAAGCTGAGTTAGGAGAGGCACTTGTTTTATAAGCATGAGGCCATGAGTATGAATCCCTATAACTTATGGAAAGTGGGCAGAGTAGACTGTCAACGACACCAGCCATTGTACAATGATACTGGGAGTCAAGACAATACAATTGCTAAAAAGTCATGGACCTGATATCCTGGCATATTTAGCATAATG
Source organism: Microtus ochrogaster (assembly GCF_000317375.1). Lineage (NCBI taxonomy): Eukaryota > Metazoa > Chordata > Mammalia > Rodentia > Cricetidae > Microtus > Microtus ochrogaster. The sequence continues at coordinate 8,901,527 of NW_004949098.1, forward strand.
GAAAACAAAAAAAGTGCAAGACAGCCACATCAAATAATGTTGAAAACAGAAAGCAAAACCTGAGATTGTCCTCTTATCTCTGTAATAGAACAGGATCCTCCCATACACAGATACAAAACCAAATACCATAAACACATATTCATAATTTGTAACATAAAATATGCTTTTATGAGCATTTATTTCTTATAAAATATATGTTTATAAGTATTCATCATCCACAAATAAATATCTTACAGGGGCTGGGTCTTGTGGAAGTTTATTTTCCTTTTTGAAGAAACTACCAATGAAGCATTACTTGAGCAGTGTAGTGAAAACCTATTAGACTTACAATGATAAGCGTGGATTTGAGATCTGAGTACCTGAGATGGTATGCTATCTTCTTCTCTTCATATAGATCTCAGGAATCCATTTCTAGTCATTTGGCATGGAGTCTCACAGCAGCACTGTATTCTGCATTATGGTGTTGGTTACACAAGTATATGCATTTATCAATAATATCAAATTACACAAATGAAATGGATATAATTTATTTTTATGAATTAGACTATAAGGCTCATTGGGCTATATACATATATTGCTCCAAACTCAACTTCTGTAGTTTGGAATCATTGCAGAATATTTTTTCCTTAATGCCATCTAATCCTAGTCACTCAAATGAACTTGTACACATTTTCTATTTAAGCATATCATTTCTTCTTTTGAGTACTTTCTATTTAATTCCATATGTCACTTCCACCCCAAAGTTTTTTACTTTACTTAAATTTTGACAATTTCCTGTATGAATACTAACATTTAACATTATTTCCATCCTTCTCTCTCTTTATCCAAAACCTGAGACCTGCTGCAGAGTCTCAACTTCTTTTCCTTCATTATTGTTACACATACACATATGTGTGCGCACACACACTTACACTTACTTGCATTCATTTAGTGTGCTTTATATTTGTATTTGTTTAGAACTGACTTCTTGGAATTGAATAACCTATCAGGAGACTACTTCCTGAGAAGCAGACTTCTCCCTCTCTCGGCAATCTTATATTGCTTGAATGTCTTCACTTATTAGTAGGACCTTCTGAGATTTTTCTCCTTGCTGATTGGCATATCAATTGGTGTGCGATTATGCGATTTTGTTTAGGCAACATATTGTTGGGATTTCCTGTCTATTCTGTCACTTGTCCTCTGGTTCTTACGGTCTTTCCATCCCCTCTTCTGTGGTATTCTCTGACCCTGAGTTGTAGGGGTTATGTTGTAGGTATAAGCACAGGAGGGGTGAAAATGATCAGTTTTTCTTTGTATTTTGACCAGCTTCTGGCAATAGTCTCCATCAGCTTAAAAAAAAATGTTTTGACCCCTGTGTAGAACTACGTTTATCTGTGGGATTAAGGATAAGTATTAAAAATTCAATTAGAGATTAACTGGATTGGGAAAATGAAAGTAGATTATGAAATCTGTTCTATGGCCTCACCAGTTATAGGCAGTTTGTTAGATTTATCCCCCCAGTCATAAATTTTCTCATATAGATCAAGGCTTAAGTTCAAGAAGAAAGCTGTCTACTATCTTCAATGTACAAGTGTCACTGTTACACCACTAGGGATACATTGCTATGCTGGAACAAAATGATTTTCATTTGTAGGCAATATGGCTTTGTCTAACGATTGATTGTCTCTATTGGCAGCTTGCATATCAACTGCAGATACTAGGAGAGCTAGTTCTCAGGAAGGTGACTTGCGTGTCAGTTCGAACTGACAACTTCCAAGTTGTGCATCCAAAATGTGTGCTGTTTTCAGAAATAAGATCTTATCTTCAAGTTCTGAAAGGCAACCAAGGGTAACAGGAGTAGCCTATCCTAGGTTGGGAGTCTCTTTCACTCTCTGACCAAAAGAGATTTCCCATGGAAAGTAGAAGGTGTTTTTTTTTGTTGTTGTTTTTTTTTTTTGTTTTTTTT
>NW_004949098.1:8903571-8933962 GCF_000317375.1 Microtus ochrogaster
TTTTTTTTTTTTTTTTTTTTTTTTTGACTGTTGCTGATTATGCTTGTGGTTTTTGTGGGGATTATTATCACCTAAAGCTAAAGCTGCTTAGTTCATTCAAATGTGAGTGTCTGTATAGACACATATGCATATCCATGCTTGCAAATACACTGTTTATAGTTTTAATTAATCTGCTTCTCAGGAAGTAATCTCCTGATAGGTTATTCAATTCCAGCATCCTTAGTTTTATTCATCATTCCTCTCTTTCCTTATGTATTGCTTTCCCTGTTTCCTTCCTAGTTACATACACTCCTTACCATTTTCCCACTCATTAATTCCTTCATAATACAACCGCTTTTTAGTTGTTTATTTCTCTTTCAGTTCTTTTTATAGACTAGATTTGAATCTTCTCTTGGATGTATATCGGGCAATTTTTCCTCTATTCTTTTAGCAGCTTCTTCACATGTTGTACATTTAGTTAAGTTTCATTTGTGAATTGTTCACTTTATTTCATTAGGCTCAGAGTCCTATTCTTGCATCCCCTACATATGTCTCTTTACAAAGTTTGTATTCACCTTTACTCTGACAGATTCAGAGTCCCAGATTTTTTTTTGAGGTTCTTAGCTGATTTGGAGTTGACTTAGTACAAGAGATGCTGATTGAATCTCAACCATCTGTGTGTAGAAATCCAGTTTTCTAAGCATCTTTTGTTGAAAATACTGCTATTCTTCTAGGTACTTTTCTGCATCTTTGTCCAAATTTGCATGGGGTATGTGTCATGGACAGAAAAGATTAAAATAATTGTATTCCAAGTGCTGAAATGAGAGTTAAATGTGTCTGTAATTATGGAATAACATGGACACAGCATGACTTATACATTTTAGAATCCATGCTATCAGGCATACTATATGGAATATTTTGATCACTAATTTCAGTGTAAATTACTGGTTGTTCAAAGTATCTCTAATATGGGAATTTAAAGTATAGTATTAAAAACAGTTAAGAAATGAGTTCTATGATCTTGAGGAAACATTGGACAACAAATCGTGATGATGGACCCCTGTATTCCCAATACATGATGCAGCAGTTTTCTAGAAAACTAAATTCTTGGAGAAAAAGGGAGATTTAAGGAAAGCTTCTTATGATTAATAATTTTACTTGAGTTATTTTGCTTGTTAATTTTAATTGTTGTACCCTGTATGAACCTAATGCTATATATCCATCTAAATACATATTATTTTTATAATTAATTTTAATTTAAATTTTCACATAATGTAATTTGATCATATTCAGTTTTTTAGAGAAAATATCCTAAGATTTTAGAAGCACTCATTATACATGAAATACAAATGAATTTAGAGTGAGGTTAAAGTAACTAGTAATCCTTTAATAATATATTGTTAAGTTGATTTTTTTTTAAAAAACAGAATGACTATGACATATCATCAAAGACCATTCAACTTGTTGGGAACGGACATTTATTTATCATCATTTTGTAAGTAGGAAATTAGGGTGAGAATATAGATGTGTAGAAGTTGGAAACCTCCTATAAAACTAGTTACATTCATGTATTTGTGATGTAAACATATATATGTTTATATATACATATATATATATGAGATATGTGCCTGAAGAAGTCAATACCCTTATGATATTTGCAAGACATTCATTATATTTATGAGGGTTTTCCTTTATGACATTGTTTTGCTTTTAAATCTCTTTCAATTTATCACCCTAGTTTTGTTTATATCTGCATATTTATTGGAATGTTTTTTATAAATAACATGAGTTCAATCCAAAATAAAACTAAAGAAGAATTAAATATGAAAACCAGATCATAGCTGTGAGATAAATTCACTTCTTCTGTATAATTTGAGGCTTTTAATATTTTAGAAGTATTTTTCCTTGTATATTGAGCTCAAGAAAACCTCTTAATAAACATTGTTCATGGAAAAAACAGAACATTCATCTTCAGAAATGCACCTTTTCTAGACCCAGTTTGGGGTAGTACTGCTTCTTTGAGAATTGCTGAAGTTTTTACAACTAGCTAAACTTATTTACATTCCAGATTGAGAGACTCAGAAATCTGTTTCAAAGGAAGCTAAAGCAAATTGTCAGACCTTGGGAAACTCTTAAAGCCTTTGTCACAAATATTGGCAGGATAACCCCATCAAGTTATCCTTATTTTAGAGTTGAGTCAGTGCTGTACAGAGGGCATTATGTTTCCCCTTTGAACACAGAGCTCACTGACAAACAAGAGATGATATGTAGGATGCTTAGAGCTTTGATAGTCAGAGAAATCTAAACAATTAATAGGCACATATAATTTGAGCACAAACTTTTCATGTTGACAAGAAGTGTGGGTATTCTGCTAACCCCCAGATGATACTACATAAAGGAGGGGTAGTGTATCTTAAAGATGAATCAAGGTAGAAGTGGCAGAGAAGTGTTCATAGCTACGTACAAATGAATGAAAATAATAGTTTAGAGTGATATATAAAATCTAAAAAACTTTCCATCAAAGCTCAAGGTTCTCATAGAAGAAATGTTTGAATTATGATCCTGTAATAAATGTAATTTGTTTTCTGTATGTGCACTCAAAACCTTATATAGAAACATACCTCACCATTTAAAATCTAATTGACAGTATTTTTAAACAGAATTGATGTTTAAAACTAAAGTGTTTTTGATTGTATGATATGCAAATAAATTGATTAATTAGTCTAACAATTTTAGTATATGTAGTGAGATGCCTCCAGTTAATTGTCTTCATTATTGGAAAATAGTCCTTAAGGTACTTATTAATGTGCTTCCTCAGCTGATTTGTTTTTACCTGCTTGCCAAGATTCTCTTTTACTCTAAGGTCATTCCAAAAATCTATACAGAAGAAGTGTAACAAACAAACAAACATTCAACCAAACCGATCACCGAGTTCCAAAATATTGTGATCAGAGTAGTTCTTGTTAAATTCCACTGTTTTTCAGAATAAAACTGGACATATTTGCACTATGTGAAAACTCAATTAGTTAATTAAATGTTTAAGCAAATTTTTAAATACAAATTGTCTGAGAAAAAAATTAGGAACAATCTTCACAGTATTTGAATGAAATAATTTTAGGTGTTAAAATACAGAATTAGTGGTATATATTGTTCATCAACATTCAAATATTTGAGAATTTGTGAATATTGAAGTTGAAGCTATGGAATAAAACAAGGATATATATACATACATACATACATATATATACATATATATATATTGCTAGATATGATCTATGCATGCATATCATCTTGCATTGCAATTTTATGTCATGCCTGAAGTATGTTTAAAGCATGGAAATTAATGCTGCCTAAGAGCTAGTTGAACAGATGATGCTAAAACACATAGAGTGTTCAGCCTCTTTGATTCCATAATTGTTTTTTAATGCATCGTTAGCTTCTGTTGCACAGATATGAGGTAAATGTAAGCCATTTCATTAATAAGTAACATTAGAGGATGAGAAGCAGTGCTTTGGATCTCCAGATTGTTATTTCTTCATTGTACTATTGCTAATTGGAAATTCCATGTATGTTAAGAACAATCTTGTTCTTAAATTTCTGATTACATTTCTTATCTCTTATTACCAAAGCCAGGGATGAAGATTCTGCTTTGCCAAGGCCTTATCTATAATAAAATCATTAATCGAGTCATTGCATATGCTTGTTTTTTTCCTGTACAAAATCAACATTTAGCCAATTCCAACCACACATACACAGTCTGAAAAAATAAAACTGTGGTTTAAGATGTTACACTTTAAACAATTGAATACAATTATGTTGCAGTGTATGATACACAAAATTGCCTACTCACATTCTTCAAAGGAACACCTGCATTTGCTTAGTCTTCATTAGTATAATTTCTTTTTGAAATTTTGCATCAAGATTTGTAAGTTTTTTTTCCTTAAGTAGTTAGTTATGCTTATCATACATATTTTTCAAAATATGATGAGACAAGAAAATGGGTGCAAGTGGCTCAGAAGGGAAATAATTTTAGGAAACTCATGTGAACATCAAACAGGAGGGAACAAGTAGAAAATATAAAGTGCATCAAAAGTTAATGCTTAGAAAGTTACCAGTACAAAACTGTGAGTTTTAGTTCTGCAAGAAACCTCCAGGTAGATAAGAGAAAACATGCCTTGCTTACAGCCAAGCAAAGGACGCTGTGCAGGAATGTTTTTCTGGGATTCTTGTCCCTCAGTGGCACTCTTACAAGCATTACTTTTTTCATCATCAGAACATTTCATGTCATTGAGTGAATTCTGATGGAATATGTGAAAAGGTGTGAATAAAAGCATCTGAGAAACTGGGATACTAGTACAGAAGACTAAGCATCACAACCGACGCTCCTCAAGCCATGTTCCTGAGGATGACCACAAAAGTATGTTTAGAGAACTAGAGGAAAATTGCTGTTGTACCTGGTAAAATTTGCTGCCCTACGCTCCACATCTGCTCTCCATTCATGTTCTCATATTCCAAATGTTCTTGTTTCTTTTCTGGTGCTGTGATAGAACATTCTGACCAGAAGAGACTAATGGTGGAAGAGATTTGACTTGCAGGTCTCTGACAGAAGGGGAAAAAATTGGAAGAGAAACTATGGATTATACTGCGTGCTTCCCCACTCTCTGGCTTTTGTTTAGTTTTCTTATATTGAGGGCCACAAATTCAGGAAATAATGACAAACATAATGTGCTGAGTTTCCTACATTGATTAACAATCCAAGCAATCCATAGATATATCCACAGACCAAACAGATCTGGGAAATCCCTCAGAGGAGGGGTGACTCTAAGTTATGTCTTGAACTGACAGTTAAGGCTTTGCTACAACACCAGATAATCCATTTTCCAACTTTGTAATTTTCTTTTCACTCTTGTTGTTGCTGTTGTTGTTGTTGGTGGTGGTGGTGGTGGTTTTGTTGTTGTTTTGTTATCAGATTTCTAAAGTGGTCATAGGAAATTGCAAGACAAAGGAAAATTTAGATAGATGACCCTTCTTCCATTTCACAGTTTAAATAAAAGAAAGACAACTGCAGGGAAATGAATGCGAGTGGAGGTCACTATACTGACCAAAATGAGCACAAAGAAGAAGATAATTGTGGCAATTTTCCTCTGTATCAGAATCTAGCTTTAAAAACAAAACAGATATTTGCAAAAGAGATTGTTTGTAGAGGAAGGAGGTTAATTGGAAAGAAAGAGAGGAAAAGAAAGGGTAATTAATGGAGACACTCAATGTCATTAAAGTAGATTACATATGTGAATGAAAATATCTAAATAAAAACATTATTTAAATAATTAATCCCTACAAAAAGAAAAATTAATTCTATGGTGACTAATCTCTAAAGTAAATCTTTCTAATTACTGTGACACCCTTAAAACTGATAGATATGAATTTGAGAAAAAGAAGTGCTTTGCTGAATGAAGTAATACTGAAGGTTAACAGATGTGGAAACCTGACATGAAGACATGAAGACCTATGAACTTCCTCATAAATAAACAATAGAGCATCTTATAGACAATTATTGTTGCTGGTTAACTGTGTATTGTTGTAGTGGCATAAATAAATGCAGGCAGATAGTGAAGAAATAAAAACAGCTTTAATGGAGAAATAAACTTACAGAACTGAGGTTCCCGTGTAGCACAGGAAGCAGGAAAAGGGACAAGCCACCTCCAGCACTCCCGATTCATCAGTATACATTCGCCCGAGGCAAACCTGCCCCCTAAAGGGGCTGGCCTAACCCTACATATTGTTGTGGAGCTCCTTCTGCTCCTTCAGCCAATAGCTGCTGAGATACGAGCCCATTGGGGTATGATCTCTCTCCCTTTAAAAAAGCGGCCACTTCCCTCTCCTCTCTCTTACTTCCTGCTCTGCTCCTGGTGACTAGACTCCCTTCCTGATTGCGCAGAGGGATGTTGTCTGGGATGGTGATCTGTAAGTTTTTTCCCCTTTAAATAAATAACCATTCTATTAATCATAATTCCAAACTGGTGTGGGATTGTTTGTGACTTACGCCTTCGCCTTCAGTGTATTGCAATTTCAGTCTTTATTATAGCTCAAAGGATAAAGATTAATTATCTCAAAGTCTAACTCATCCTATTTCTACTGTGTTTCTAGATAAAAAGTCAAGAAGCTTCCATGTCTCTCAACTGTCTTAGTTGTGAATGGGAACTCTCGACAATGCTCTTCCTCTAGAACAGGGTTCTCAACCTATGGGTTGCAATCCTCAGCAACCTGTATCTTTAAAACTACTTTAAAGTTCATAGTAGTGGCAAAGTTATCTACTTGCTTATTAGTAGATATGTATAACCAGCACTACCAGAAATGTATGAATTTCTTACTTAAGCTGCATAATGTCATCCTAAGGATCTTATGTACAAATGAGTACACAGCGTGTTTTTTTTCCCCCCCATAGGTCATCTTAGTTTTATTTGTCTTTTATTTTGGAGTTGGTTTGTTAGTTTGTAAAAATGTTTTTAAGTAGTCTTAAATTACTTTGAAGAAATATTTGTCACACCAGCATTTCTGAATTTAGCATCAGTTAAAATTTAGCATCATTTCTTTGTGGATTATGGCAGAACTAAATAGTTTAGAGTGTTGGTTGATCTTCCAAAGAATTAGAATTTGGTTATTAGAACCACACAAAAGAGAAAAAGGTCAAATTCACAACTTCTTTGACCGTCTTCAGGGTACCCAGTGCTCTTTCCTGCCTCCCCAGGCAACTATATATAAGTATGTGTAGGGTTAAGCCAGCCCCTTTAGGAGGCAGGTGTGCTTTGGGCGAATGCTAAGGGATAAATCGGGAGGAGGCCCCTCTTTTTTTCTTTCCTACCTCCTGTGCTACGTGGGAACTTCGGTTCTGTAAGTTTTATTTAATCATTAAATTTGTATATATTCTTTAATATTTGTCTGCATTTATTCACGCCTATACATTTGGCGCCCAGCGTGGGTCTGTTGATAAGAGATATTTCAGAGTTTCTGTCTCAGGTCAGGAGCCATGAAATGGGACAGAATAAGAATAATTTTATACTTGATAAACTTTCTTTGCCTTTCCTCATATCTGTGTCTTTCTTTATATGTCAGTATATGTCCTTGTTGCTAATGTTTAAATTTCCCATAACAAGCAACGTATTTTCCTGCAGTAATCTTTAAGTTTCCAGGATGAAGATGGGGCCCCACAACATCAACTCAATCTGGTTTTTATGACATCATGAATTTTTTTTTTTAACCGCTAATATTAGACCTGTTTTTTGGTACCGACTGCAGGAGACATTTTCGAATGATGCACATTTTGACAACACTCTGGCTGGATCTTCTCAAAACGCTCAGAGACTAGTTATAATTTTCTTAGGTCAAAGGTTAATTTGGGAATTTTACCATCATTTGCTTTCACAGGGGCCCCTAAGAAGAATGTCGCCCCCATGTCAGCTAGAAGCAATCTAAGAGGATGACGTCCCCTCTCCCAACAGAGTTTGCCCACAGGGTTAGGGACATCTTTTAGTGTTTGGTTTAGGGTTGAGGGGATGGGGAGATATTGTACAGAATTAGGGGTATATTCAAAAAAAGGGGGGATTAACTGGTTGATGGGATGATTGGTATTTGTGATTTACTGTTTTTAGAAAATTATATTGGTACTGTTTCTTGTATACTGATATATTGAATATTGAATGTGAGTGTTCCTACCTCTATTTTTGTATAAGAGTATGCTTATATTGTATGGATACATCTATCATATCACAATGTACATTTCTACCTCTGGTACTATTTATATAATAACATTGTTTACATTTTGATATGTAATGACATTGTTTACAGGTGAAGATCATTGTCTTCATATATTGCACAGTTGTTTATTCTCTTAGTTTTCAAATTAGATAGGTATTGAGAATTATATGCTTGTCATATTTATTTTTAGGTTAATCAGGTCTTTTAGATACATAGAGATTATTTTTAGTATAAATAGTATAATCTTCAGCCTCTTTGAAGAGCTGTAGAAAATGGCCTTTAATCTAACCTAGAATTCTGTGCCAACGAGACACAATTACTCCTGGCAACACCACTCTACTCCCGAGAGAACGTTGAGCACCAAAGACACTCCACTGGGAGCTTGTCTTCTTGGCAGAACTGGCTTTTGGGTTAAGAAAAGCCCATACCTCAACTACTGACTAAGATATGAAACAGGATTGTCTTATCTTGCCAAGACAGGGTAGGATAATTCTAAGAAAGTTCCTTGCATTTGATAATGGTATGTCAGTTATGTTAGGCCTTAGCCAAAGTTGGTTGACTCAACATTGCAAATGAGACTTTGGGTGATTGCCCAGGTAGTCAGTTGTCTCTGTCATTTGTTGCACATTCTGGATATCTCTCATTTTGTTAAGTAATATTTATTCCCTTCTCAGATCTTTGACGGAGTTGAAGATTATTTAATTGTAGTTACTTTCTACATTATTTAGACTCCTTGAGATAGAATGTCTAGCAAACTTTTGTTCTCAATATTGTTTGTTATAATTATCTTTTGTTATTATTGTTTATAGTTATATTTGGTTTAGTTCTGGCTTATTTAGACAAAAGGGGGAGATGTAGGGTTAAGCCAGCCCCTTTAGGGGGCGGGTTTGCTTCAGGCAAATGCGTAGGGATAAATCAGGCGCACGGAAGGCGGCCCCTCTTTTTTTTCTACCTCCTGTGCTACGCGGGAACTTCGGTTCTGTAAGTTTTATTTAATCATTAAATTTGTATATATTCTTTAATATTTGCCTGCATTTATTCACGCTGATACAAGTATGCATACCCAAACACACACATACACACACACAAATATTTGTCATAATAATAATAGTAAATATAATTTCATAAGATTATTACAATGTCACCAGTTTCTCCTAGATTTTGTTATGAAACATAAGTTTTGAAATATTACCCAATTGTCCTAGAGATTTTAAAGGTTTCTTTTGAAACGTTCCCTTTAAACATATATCATGCTATTGATGTGATTCATTCATTATTTTAAAAAAACAAATATTTTATTATTTGACTCTATGATCATTTGTTTTCATTTCAATACTTTGAGATCTGATTTTTATTAATCTTTCCTTATATATATTTTGATATTTACTCATTAATATTTTTCTAATACCTTGAGGTGGTTTCAATTTTATCCTTATTTTAATTGTAATAATTTCATTTTTCCATTTCTAGTTTTATTGCATATTTCTTTGATAGTACCAACACATCCCTCTTAAAAGTCTTCATTGATCGATGTCCTAACCAGTGCCATTAGGTGTATATTTACAACCTAACCTGTGAATCCTTCTCAATCCAATTTCAAAGAGCTATTTAATGCATATCTTGTTTTTTTCTTTTACAGGTCTTCAGATGGTACCTGATGTCATGCACACCCCATTTGCACAGGTACACTGGGGTTACTTTGTTGGTAGGCTCAAAATGCTTTTCAATAAAACTTGCCTCGAATTTTTGTAGAAAAAGACAAAATCTCCCAAGTAAATTGGGAGCATGGGGACCTTGGGAGAAAGTTGAGAGTAAGAGAGAGGCAGGGAGGGGAGCAGAAAAAAATGTAAAGCTCAACAAAAATCAATAAAAAAACAAAACAACAAAAAAAGAAATTTTAGAAAACTTCTTTCTACCTGAACTGTTTTTATAAAATCTCATCTCATGGCAAGAGATGTGTTTATTGATGGAAGATTCTGTCACATCCAGTGCACAGTCATTCAGTCTCAAAGAAACACACAGTGGCTTAGATTAATTATAAATTGTTTGGCCTATTAGCTAAAGCTTATTACTAACTAGTTCTTAAAACTTAAACTAACCCATAAGTCTTGTCTATGTTTAGTCACGTGTCTTGTTACCTCTTCTTCTGCATCTTGTTGGTGACTTACTCACAGAATTCTCTTACTCTCTTCACCCTGCCTATACCTCCTGTCTGGTTACTGGCCAGTCAGCATTTTATTAAACTAATGTGAGTGACAAATTTTTATAGTGTATAAGAGCATTATCCCCAGCAAAGTGACTTGGAGATTAAGTGTGTTTTCTACTCTTCTAGAAAATATGAGGTCTATTCCTTGTTTCCAAGTTGGGTGGTTCTCAACCACTTATAATTCCCATTCCAGTAGATTCAATACCCTCTTTTAGATTTTGTGGGCATGAATACATAAAATGCAAATATACATTCAGATAGATGCACTTAAAATTTATTAAAATAAATAAAACATAAGTCATATTACCTGTCACTTAGAAATACAAGGAACTAACAAATATATATTTAATTTTCTATTAAATTATAATCTGCATAGGGACAATATCTGAAATATTTGATTACTTTGTTATAATTTTTTGATGTCTTGTGTAAACAGAGGATATTCAGTGTTTCCATCCAACATATCAAGAGGCACTCTAATTTAAAAATTTGAGAATGAAATATAGACAATAGTACAAACTTATAAACTAAATTTTTGTTTTATAATATGAGGGCAGTATTTCTCAGACATTTCGGAATGACTTGGTTTTGATTGCTGTGAATGATATCTCTCAGTTTTTAGAAGATAAGCATTTTAGTAGATAAATGGTATGTATATGTGACTGGTGGCCTATTACTACACCTAGCAACCAAAATTTTCTACTATAGAGACTACAGGAAGAGGAAAAAACTGAAGGGACACATGCCCAATGTGAAAACAATCTATCAATTTAAATATAGGAGCCAACTAAGCATGAAAAAAATCAAGATGAAGAAAGCCATTTCCAAGTTAAAATGGATGACTTTGGAGACACCTTTAGCAAGCATGTTCTCTTAATTTTTCTGCTGCTAAATCCAGGGGAAAGGATCTCATTTGGGATAGGGATAAATTCCTCTTGCTTCTCAGTGCTCACTAAACCTGAAGCTCTACATCTATCTATTTATGAGACCGGCCCTCAGGGACCACAAGCGAAAGAACAAGGGAAAGTAATTTGTCACCTACTACACTGATCACCATGGACTATTGACTTCCTCATTATCTCTCCATGGAAGTTATCCACGTGCCCAAATGGATGCATTTGTCACAGAGCCCTGTGGGGAACACAGCAGTTGTTCTATTGGATTTTGAAATTTCTCATGCCCTTAATTACACTTAAAACAATCTACAGTTATTAATCTTCCTCCTTCTTTCCTGAAGGCTCTACCTGGTGTGAGATTGTGCTTGCTTTGAGAAGCTAACACTTTATAGAGGACAAAGAAATGTGTACCATTTTCTAATCAAGACAAGGAGTCACAGTCTACCTACAAGAGGAAGAAGGCAAAAGTCCATATAAAATAAATACTCTCAACCATTTTTTTCTATCTCTTCATCCTAAGGTCTTTGTAATTATTATAATCATATTGTATATTTCATTTTAATATTTCACACTAATAAAGCAAGCAGTGGGTGCAAATTGATTTATTCATTAGATCTCTTTTTTTCTTTGAGAGATGGTCTCAGTATGTAGTTTATGTTGTCCTGTAACTCACTGTATATACCATAATATCCTTGAACCCACGAAGTTCTATTTGGATCTGCTTTCCAGGTACTGGGATTAAAGACATGCTCCTCCACACCAAGCCTGATCAATTTGTTCTTGTGATTACTCTTTTGCACAATCTTAACATTTAGAGGAAATTATAAGCTATGAAAGATGGGGTTTAGCCATATTTTCTTGCCCTAAATATACTGGTTATTGCTTACTTCGGTCTCTAGTTTCCAAGGATAACAGAGAGTGGAGTGTGTAAGAGAGAAGAATCAGGACTATGAGGCTATGGTCAATTTAAACTGCTTTATTTGTTATATTGAACCAACCATGTACACAGATAATTAAGTATCACAGTGTCTTTGAAATCTAGAAGTGTGTAAAAATACACAGGCATAGAAAACTTGTAATATCGTGTTCATAAAACAAGTCTATCCATATAACTGGTTGTAGTTAGCCATTCTAAGAGTTCATAATGTCATATAAAAAAGTAGATAAATATAAAAGGGTTGAATACATAATTATAAATTAAATATACAAGCTGAGAAAAAAAATTAGATTGGTAAAAATCCATTCAACTTAATGGTGCAAAGAAACATGTTGGTAAATAATCCTAATTCCAAGATATAAACTGACTCTTTAGAGTCTTTGCCAAGGCCAAGATTTTTGAGTGGGTAAAATACATGCTCATAAGCCTGGAAACCTGGGTTCTATTTGAATATGCATAAGGTAACAGGAGAAAACAGACTTTACCACCCTCTCCACTTCCTCTCTAACCATATCCTGTAGAACACAATAAAATACTCTCTAGGAAACTAATCCTCTCAAGAAAGCAAATCATTGTCTCCCTTGATATTGGCCATTTACATCTTCAGAACTGTAAGAAACCTAGGGTGTTTGTTTTCTGCCACACAGTTCATAGTATTTTGTAATAACATCCTGAAAAATGGGCATTGGAAAACAAATATAATGAATATAAGGGATATATCACCCCTCACTCATCATGCCATAATGTTTCATATTCATCTTCAGTGTGTCATGCTTATATACAGAAAGCTTTGTGGCAGTAAAATGTTAATGATAATATTAAAGATATCTTTAAAACTTGTATAAAACTACATGTAAAGAAGGACAGAAACTGGAGAGATAGTACAATGGATAAAGGCACTACTCACTTAGGGCTAGTGACCCAACTATGATCAATGAAACACACAAGAGTTCAAATATTGTGGACAGAAAGATGAGTTGGTGTGTAAAGGCAACTCCATCAAACTTAAAACCCTGCGTTTGATCCCAGAAATGCACATAATAGAAGTAGAACAACAACTCATGCAAGTTGTCTTCTGGCTTCTACACATATGTCATGGTACATACATGCATACACAAACACACACAGAGTTACACATACACAAATTTAAAATAAAATTAAAAATTGCATAATATACTTGTTACACTCCTATAATTAGATGGAAGGTGGAGAGAGGATAATTGCCTCCATATACTAGCATACAGTGTACAGTGAACATCACAGAAATCAGAAAAAAAATTCCTCTTCAATACACTAGAAGGCAGAACAGATACTCAAATGTTGTCCTCTGACCGACAAACACACAATATCCTTTATGCACCCACACTCACACACATCAAATATTCTTTTTAAAAATAAGAAGAAAAATAAAGAAGGGAATTTTAATAATAGGATTTGAACACTCCTAAACAGAACTAGAAATTTTAAAAATAAAATAGATAATAAAATATTACTAGCTGTTTCATGTAGTTATATAAATTTTAAAATTTTTTAAAAGAAAAACATTTTATAACTCATTCAAATATATTCAATTACATATTTTAATGGAATTTATAATATTTGCATTAAAAACATAATTGTCAATGACTAGTTAATTAGATGACAGTGCAAATGTAGTAGGAACAGTTATGCAAAAATATGCAGAATTATGCAACAACTAACAATCGTGTTTATTCATAGTTCATGCATCCACTAAATGCTCACTTTTCATTTCTAGGATTACAAAATGTATTAATTGTCAAAGGTTATATAGAAATAAACTTTCATGTCAATGATTATAAGAAATGCAAATCTATAAGTAGCAGTAATTGATATCACCTCCAAGAGTGTGAACCAGTTTTAAGACTGATGCTAAACCTGCTTTCCCAGTTTTCTTTGAGGATAGAAGATGTATTCTCATTAAAAACTTGGTTAGAATATTAGTTACAAAAGATGAACATATGTTATTGAAGAAAGGAAGCACAATAATGTAGGATTAAGACTTAAAGGAGATGACTTAGTGATAAGAATGTTCCCTATTCTTGCAGAGCCTTTGATTTTATTGACAGTATCTAAGAAGCCTTGTTGGGCAGCTCATGACTGCCTCCAATCCCAGCTCCAGGAAATCTTCTGTCCTCTTTTTTTTTTTTTATTGAATCTACTTTTTAAAATTGATTTTTCTTGAGCTCTACATTTATCTCTGTTCCCTTCCCTGCCTCCTCCTTCTCCCTTTAACTCTCCCCCAAGGTCCCCATGCACTCAATTTACTCAAGAGATCTTGTCTTTTTCTACATCCAATGTAAATTAGATCTATGTAAGTCTCTCTTAGTGTCCTCATTGTTGTTTAAATTCTCTGGAATTGTGGTTTGTAGGCTGGTTTTCTTTTCTTTATGTTTAAAAACCACTTATGAGTAAATACATGTGATAATTGTCTTTCTGTGTCTGGGTTACCTCACTCTAATGTTTTCTAGCTCCATCCATTGTCCTGCAAAATTCAAGATGTTGTTATTTTTTTCTGCTGTGTAGTACTCCATTGTTCTGCCCTCTTACACTTTCTATGGGCAACTGCACTCATATGTACACACACATGCACGCACACACATAAATGCATGTCCACGCACACACATGCACATGAATGCACATAAACAAGGACACAAATTCACAGTTAAATTGAAAAAATGTTTAGAAAGTGTATATAAATGATTATATGTACATACATGTATTGCCAAATATTTTTTACAAATAAGTTTTTAGACAATATTTTACTTATTTTAAAATTCTTCAAGTTTGTTTTATTTTGTGAATCTTTGTGATTTTCTACTCGTATGTTTGTGTACCAGGTCAGTGCAGTTCCTACCGAGGCCAGATCAGAGCAGGTGATAGCTGAGACTGGAGTTGCAGATAATTGTGAGTTGTTATGTTGGTTCTAGGAATGGAATATAACCTCATGACTAAACATAATATTAAGATGCCTTCATATGTAAGTTTTAACAAGGAAAATAGAGTTATTTCATAACAATCATTATTAAAGATTTAGTAGAAAAATTTTTAGATAGAATTAACACTGTTCTCCAACATTGAATTAAGTTCTAGTACTCAAATAAGTTTTTCCACAATTAGATTTCCCAGATCCAGAGGCTCAAAACCCTTCGTGAGAATTGTTTTTAAAAAGCATGAAATTTAAACATGAGTTCCTTTATAGATAAATTCACAAAGTGACTGATTAATCATGTGACCTCTAAGGGTTGTGGTTTGTTTGAATGTTCTCCATGTGCTTTGCCTAATTTTTCTATGTAGTACTTATGAATGTATCCTGTGCAACAGTGCCCAGTTACTGCTATGCAAGTGCCAAAGCTAAGTATTAGCATAAAACTTTTGTAGTCATAACGGCATATTTGACATGAATTCTAAGTAATCACCATTTCAAATTATATTTATTTTTTTAACTTATAAACTCATACATTGACATTAAATATCTTAATAAAGTGTTGTCTTCCTTCTCCGTAAATTTATTCATACCCATTTGCATTGTCTTCTTTAGGGAAACGATCACTGGATAAATTAGCGTTTGGAAATTATGGTCCAGTTCCTTAATAAAATTTAAAATTAGGCTGAAAATTGGGGCATTTTTGCATTTTCCCACATATCTTTTCAAGCACAGGTTTATATTACTAAGTTTGAAAATACTAATATTTGTATATTCTATTATAATTGTGAAATTAACTACTTGTTTTATTACTTACATTATTGCAACTGCGGAAGCAAGAAATTCTTTCAGTTGATTATAATGAATCATTTATGAGGCTCTGTGCCGTCAGAACTGTTTGTGTGGGGATGGAATTAATACATCCTTACTTTTTAGTGTAGTAAATTACACTATATTATTCTTCAGATTTTTGGAATACATCTGGAATCAGGCACGGAAAATATTGTGTTGTGCTTGGAGGATAATATTTGAAAATAGCACATAAGAATTCAATGACCTTTTTTCTCTTACCCTTGACTCTCTTATCCCTGTCCTCCTTGACATGCTCTTCATTTCTGCTGCCTTCTGTTTCCTTTGCTTATCCCACTATTGACCTGAGATTGTGACTTTGCAATGTTTGATTAAGAGGGTGTAGGATCTTTATGAAATCAAATAAGAATAACCGATGATCTATTTTTATCACAAATGTACCAATGTAAGTTTTGATACAGATTAGTTATTGATATCTCTTTATCTGTGTGCTGTGTTTCTTTTAAAATAATTTCTAAGCATGTTATCTTTAGGTTCTTCTTAGATAAAAACTAACGAAAGAAGCAGCTGTCATTGTTAAAACCAAATTAAAGATGACAGCCCATTTGTATTCTTGACAATGTTTACAAGTAATGCTATAAAATGACAAAAGTATTGAAGAAAAATATTAAATTTCTTATTATAAATCTGTTACACACTTTAGGTTTTCAGAAAACAAAATATCACATTGTCAGTGTAGGAGATTGTTAAAATTATTTTGTACTTCATTGTGATGTGTACTTTGGTAATAACTGAAGTCACCAGTGCGATTTGGCATCTACTAGTAAA
This sequence comes from Microtus ochrogaster, assembly GCF_000317375.1. NCBI lineage: Eukaryota > Metazoa > Chordata > Mammalia > Rodentia > Cricetidae > Microtus > Microtus ochrogaster. Next base: position 8,919,927 of record NW_004949098.1, read on the forward strand.
AAATGATGGACCAAATTAAGACAACGCAGATAATAATAGGTATTATATGAAGAGAAGCATTTACTTTCTAACCACTACATGGTGGAGGGATATGTGCACCTGAAATCATAAAATGTGGATAGGAAATGAACCAAAATTGCCATTCTTAAAGCATCATTCCTTTGCAACTATCATTACCTTGCATAAATATGGTCCTGAAAATTTTGTAGCATCTTTTTTTATTGCAGCTATAATGCCTAAGTGCTCTGATGCATAAACATCTTTGGATAACCATGGTGTCTCAGAGACAGAGCTTCTGCTGTCAGTGTTATGACAGCGGTACAGAGTTACTCTCAGAAACAGAAAACTAACTAAGCACAACACTGATAATGTTATGTTTAATTTCTGGTAATTTGATGTTTGTACATTTTATGATTGTAGTAAAATAGCTGCTGTGAGATAGTACATTTGATTCATTTTATGGCAAATCTTTATTATCAGGTCTATAAAAGCATCAAATAATTACAACATACAATTTAGCTACGACATATTACAACAAATATCTTCCAAATTGAAATGTTAGCTTGAATAATTTCAGGAAAACAGCAACAAAAACCTCACCAGTTCATTTCAGAATACACCACAGGATGAGCAACACTCTGATAACACACCAGAAAAGATTTTTCCAGAAGTCCAGTAAATACTGGGAGGTGCAGATTCAACCCACTTTTGTAGTCTTCTTCCTGCATCTTGCCAGTCTTATGCTGTTGGCATCATAAGTGGTTTCATAAGTACAAAGGAATATTTAAATGTAACATACTTACATATAACATTTATTATAAAGCAACTCAGTTATTCTTATTGTGTTCTTATGTGTGAGTACTTACCTCAAAGTTTAGTAGTGGAAAGATAGTTCAAGTGATATGGAATGCAGTATTTCAAACTCTAACTGTACAGAGTAAATAAAAAAAAAAGAAATTAAGGAAACACCCTTCTTAAAACTCAAAATCCAGTATCATTAACAAGCAAATAATACTTAATCTTTTAAAATCAAATAAAATTTTAAAAAATAAAATTTCTTATCTACCAAAAGTTATCATTTTATTATATAGTTACTATAACACCTTCATTATGTTTTTTCGCACTACTGTTATATGTCTTGAGTCCAAGATTTTCTTTACTTTTTCATCAACAAGAGGACCTTCAGACAGTTCTATGAATAATTATAGAGAGAAGAAAATGAGATTTTGTATATAAGTTTTCAAAAACCTACTGAAAGTTGGAAGGCCAGCTGTATACTCTTGTCATAGCCATTTTGTTTTGAGGTTGTCTAGGTGAAAAATAACTATGAGGAACTTTTAAATGGAGAAAAATGAGAAGTTGAGTAATTGGGGTGGAAAATGCACATACTGAAGAGGAGAGAGAGAGAGAGAGAAAGAGAGAGAGAGAAGACTGTGTGTTTAATCTTAATTGAAAGATTAATCAATATTAAGGTGATAAAATTAGTTGTTTTGCAGGCAACAGACTTCCAATAGATTTTATTAAAGAAGGATTCTTAAGTACCTTGGAACTGCAGAAACAATATACACGTATGATTCAATTTTTATTGTTTTGAAATAGAATTTTATATAACACAACCTGGTCTTGAACTACTGATCCTTCTGCCTCTACCTCCCAAGATGTGAATTATAATAATAAGCCATCTTCTAAGTTTATGAACATGAAATTTTATCACATGTGTTTTCTATATATGTTACAAAACAAATTTCTATAATTTCTTAGACCATTTTGCAGTGATCAAATATGTTATACTTGGTATCAAAATATATTTGGAAAAGCTATCACCAAGATTTTCATGTTTTCCTTATAAATTGTTTAGTAAAATGCATTGGAAAAATAAATATTGAGAAGATATAAAGAAAAAATGCTGATAAATACATAGGAACTACCATGTTAGCACTAATTATTGCAAGCAAAATCAACTAAACAATAATTATTGTATATGCAGAAATATTGTTGAGTATACTAGAAACCATACTCACATATTCAAACGTCAATACACAGTTGGAAATATAAATTGTATAAAACCAAGTTTTATATTTCCAGATTGTAGTGTTAGTGGTTTTTATCACTGATTGACAAATAGAGAAAATAAGCATTATTCTTACAATGACCCGAGTCACATTTTTGAGAGTGAGAAGCAAAGGAAATATTAAGTATCTGAGAAAATTGAGAAAGAGATGGTTATTTTATGAATATTATATATTTTAGGATGAATAAGAATAAGCTATAGTTAGGAAGCTTTCAGTATTGCAGAATATTAGAAATTCAGATGAGATGTGGAAGGAAATTATATAGGAATAAATGCCCATGTGAGTTAGTTGTAATAATGTATATTCACTTTAAAATATTTATTTATTTTATGAACTAGGACCTTTATTTTTAATTCAATGTGAAATATCTAATATCTATCAAAAGTTAAATATGATATCAGAATTCCAGTCAGTGAGTACATATGTAAAGAGAAGTATTGTTAGTATGCAAGAATTTAGGGCAGATCCAAATTCACTAGTGATGATAGGTAGAGCTGAGTTTTATCTTGATATGTTTAATAGTATGAATTCAGTCAGACTAAATAGTAATCCAAATGCTTGCATTAGTTTTTGTGATGAAAGGAAAGGAAATAACTAGAAAAAATAATCTGATTCTATATACTGAATTCACTATTGTCTTCAGGAAAAATTTGGTTGCAAAGAAAAGTGTAAGCATAGGAATAATGACAGAAAAAGAACAATTTTGCTGATATTGCTATTTTGAGTCATTCAAAATGAAATAGTCTCATACCTTTGTCCCTGGTTGTGAGGGAGTGAGAGTAGAGGGTTAATACAAGTCTGAGCCAAGTCTAGGGTATATAGTGAGTTCTAGACCAACCTGTGCTATAGATTAAACCTGATTGAGAGAACAACAAAACAAACAGAAAGCATCATCATAAATAAAACACCATGGAAAGAAATAGATGGGACCTTGAAGCTGAAATGGTTGAAATTTTCCTAGTACAGTGTGGATATATTTGTAGTGTGGCCATATTCACTATAGAATAAAAATAGAATAATAATAAAACAACATTGAGGGCTGAGTTAGTGAATAAAGATCTCATGTTTCTGGAAATATTGTACCTATAGGCTAAAGTTATTTGTATTATACAAAATATGAAAAAAATATTATGACACAATTAATGATAGAAACACTCCTGAATTAGCTGATAAATAGATGATCAATACAAATATAAAGTCTTCTGAGTTTAAATGTCGTATAGTATTTCCTATAACAAAAGAAAATTATGTATATGGTAATAATCTGTTAACAATGTAACAAATTAGAAAGGATTATGTCATTTGAAACAGTGATAGCCACTGGCAGGAAGCAGCTGAAGGAATCTGAAACACTTCTGGACACCATTTGTCTATGAATCAGACACTTGTCTCTTAAAAATCTTCCATTAAAATTGTTTCCATAGTAGAAATTTTATCTTATAGTAATAGTATTCAGAATAATAAACATTAATGATAATAGTGAAGTGAATAGTTAATAATATATGGAAAATGAAGAATAGTAATAAAATTAATTCAGTTAAAATATTATCCTTAAAATACAACATTATGACTACTGGCCTAAATCTGTTAATATACATTATCACAATTATTCTGTACAATACAATTGTTTTGCCTTCATATATGAATGATACTCATATTTTTGGGCCTATAATTTGAAAGCACAGGTATTTATTTTTCCTCTGCTCTAGGATTTGTGAGTATGGTATTGACATTATTCATATAGCATGCTCAAAAACAGAAAAAATTAGAACAACTACACTGGCTAAAATCTTTTCCAACCTCATATCATATTTAAATGATTGACTCTATAATTGAAAAAAATAGCAGCAGAATATACTTGTCAAAGGAGATGAATTCAAGATATGAGTGAAGTCTTTACTTAGTTCCATTCTATTCAGAAGTGATGATAATTTTTTATATTTTTCCAGTAGGTAAGAACAAATTAAAGTTAAATCCGACTAAATATGAAAACATGTTACCTCATTTTATTTCTCAGTCTAACTGTAATAAATGATCTAATAGCCAAGGATGAAATATAATTAGAATACAAATGAAGTTTCATGATGTAATTGCTCTGTCTATATTTGAATTTTACATGGATTGATAACTATGACACTGGAACTTGTAATGAAGTTCAATTTATTGAAATAGAACCCACTCATGAGATTCTTTGAGAAACATTTTTTACCTCTTATAAAACCTTAATTTTCATGAAAGCTGAGTGATAAAATTGCATTAGTTAATTATCTTATTTTTCTTGATGTATATAAATTGGTTATTTTTCATCTTTCTGTGTGCTAAAATGGATATTTCTTACTAATAAATTAGTTGATCTTCAAGATAGAAAATTTTATTATTTTCATAAATTACACATGCTTGGTTTAAATGTTTGAACAAGATTTTGTGTTTCTGATCTTGTTTATATTTTCCTTTTTACTTTGTAGCTAACCCATTGTTTAAAGTTTTGTTTTTATTAACTTAATTAATTTATTATACAAGCACAGTCATAGTTTTCTCTCCCTCTCTCCTGTCCTTCCATTCTCCCCTCCTCCACCTTCACTACTCCTGTTTCCACTCCTACTTTCTCTTCAGAAAAGGGAAGGCCTCCTATGTATATCGGTCAGTCATGGAATATCAAGCTGTAGAAAGACTAGGCATCTCCTCTTCTACTAAGACTGGATTTGGAAGGGGTCCCAACAGCAGGTAACAGAGTCAGAGACAGCCCATGCTCCCACTGTTAGGAATCCTACTAGAAGACCAAGCTACACAATTGTAACCATCCACTTCAGTTACTCATAACTGCTCCTACTAGAATAAGATAATGTAGTTCCAGATATTAATCTTCAAACATGATTATTCATCACTTCCAAATTCTAAATTTTATTCCATTAATCCAAGTTAAAAATAAATAAATGAGTTATATGTGGTTATAAATGAGTTATATATATATATATATATATGTGTGTGTGTGTGTGTGTGTGTGTGTGTGTGTGTGTGTGTGTGTATCATTCACATATATATGCATGAGACATAGATTTTTTAAAATTAGAAGCCTAAATGCATTAATATTTTATTCAATCTTAACAACAGTTAAATAAAACATAATCAGTCTGTACAACATGAGAACTATGTTTAAATAAATTAGCTTGCCTGTGATCACATAAAAAGGTGAACTTCAAAGTCAAAATCAATTCAGATTTTGAGTATGTATAATTAAATGCAATTTATCCTAATGACTAAGCTATTGATAGGAGATAGAAAACAGCTGTGTGGGCAGCTATAGTAGGGTACAGAATCAGAAAAATATCTCTCATCATTAAGTCACACTTTTAGTGTTCATGTTTCTTTGTATTGCTCATTTTCATTAACCAACAATTTTTGGTGTGATAGAATTATTTTCATATTGAGTACATTTTTCATGTGAATGATACTATTTTAATGTTCAGTGTCTGTGTGCAATTGATTCAGAACTGAAGTCAGGAAACACAACTGAGTAGTGTTAAGTAGATACTGAAGAGAACCAGCAACATTCAAAATGATCATGGATGGGCATTATATTATTTTTAGTCAAAACAGATTTTACTCTTCAGGTATATATATATAACAATTTTTTTTCCTTCTGGTAATGATGTCTCAGCAAATCTATGCTGGATGTCCCCAGTGTCTCTAGGATAGAAGGGTATCAGAATCAGTTGCATGGTCTACTTTTACTTTTCAGAATCATACTGCTTCCTCACCAATGTCTTTACTTTTTCAGAACATACTTACATACAGTAAAGTTAGATTTTCAAATTACATTTTGAAGGAGACACTTCTTTGTACATGATACTCTGTTTTTCTGTCAGAAACTCAGCCATAGACCCTCAAGAGTTCAGATATTCACTGTCAACACAAAAGATTTTAGATAATTTTTGCCATAGGCTTGGAATTTGAATCACTGACTTCATGAATTTCAATCCTATTTCTTTTACACAGAGAGGATGAATATCTACTCTCATTATGTGATTTGGTTTAATCAAACATTCTAAGTTATTACTTATCTGATTGCCTAGAACTTTAGAATTTCAAAATATTTAATGCCCATTTTCTGCATATCTTCTTTAATACATCCAAATGTATATGTGAAACTTTCTATCCAAAATAAGGTACTGTAATCTTTAATACTCTTGTATTAGAAAACCTATACAAGAAATCCTGACTCAAAATATACTTCTCTTTAAAATTTTATTCCTTCATAATCTCTTCCATTTCTAAAATCAGGTTCACTAGATATACAAAAGCTTCAGGACCATGTGTTTCTCATGTTTTAGTGTCATGGAAGTCTCAGTATTGGCACTGAAAATTTTCATGGAATGGGATAAGAAACATCCTTTACAGCAATAGTAGCATTTAAAATGTATTCATCTACAAAAGTTGTTCTATGGTTAAATAGAAAAGATAAAAAATAATGTGTGCAATTAATATTTATTGTAGTGCTTAATTTGGGGAATGAAAAATATATAAGGAAATAACTTTATATCTATGTCATTTTGCCCACACTCCTTGACAGCTACATCAGAGTTACATGTAGTGCAGTATACAGAGCAGTAGTATACCACACAGGAATATAGCAACACTTTTCACACAATGATCTGACCAGACCTTCATTCTTTAGTACTGCACAGTTCATAGTGGATAGTTACACCACTTATCACATCGTATGTAAATGATAATCTTAGAAGGCAAATTTGGGTAGAAAATTGACCTGTATACAATATATACAGAAGGTGTATAGTTTTCATGTCACTTAAAAGATATCTAGAATTCAGCCTTTCCATTTTTTATTGTTTTTATTTTAAGTGCCTTGTGAAAAATTCTGTTTTGTCAGTTTTAATAAGACTCTGAAAATATACATCAACTACCCATGCCAATTAAAAGTAAACTAAATACATATCCCTATACCAACATTAAAATATATCAGCATAGTGAGTACCGAACATTCCATTTGTATTTTTCTGTGGTTCTCTCTATTAGGATTCGAAAACAGAATTCCTCTTGAATATGGAACATGCATAGGTTGTACACAATCTTACCTGTCCATTCCATTGACTGACTTAGCTGTTTGATAAGGGTTTGACAGTTAACTGCTGCCCAGAATTGCAAATGCCCAACATCAATTCAGTATCTTTTAAATGATTTTCTCCTTTGGGAGAATGCCTCATTCCTTTAGGAGGGATAAGATAAAAAAGATTAAAATGGTTAAATAAATATAAAAACAAGCAAGAACATAAAAAAACTGTAAAATACCAAGTTGATTCATCCTTAAGCAAAACAAAAGATTTTATATTTAGAAAATATCTCAGGAAAAAATTTTGGAAACCCAGTTGAATCAGAAACAAACTTGATTCTGTCTGACTTGTCTTGGTTACCATCCATGTTACCATGGACACTGATTACATCACTGGTTAAGTAAAATTTAATACTTCCAAAGCAAACATTACTAGTTGAAAATTAGGCATTGATATTTTGTCATATATTCTGCGTTTGAAAATGAAGTGCTATGATGTTTTGATAATAAACATGCAATTTTAAAGATATGTTTTGCTTAAAAATTTATAAATAAAATGAATAGAAAGGCCATATACATGTGAAAGGGTTTAGTGAGTGAATTTGAGATAACTGGACACTGGACATGCGGGTTGATTTCAGTCTGTTGCTAAGCGACAAATGTGTGCCCACAGAGATGCCTTCTGTTAACCACCCTTTTGACTAAAACTCCCCTTCAGAATGGTAGAGTGAGTGACTAGACTCTATGATCAGTGCATTACATGGCTGGTGGTACAAATGAGAGAAAGATATGGGCTGAGAAAAACTGAAAATCCACTTCACCTGTGTCACATGATTCCCCTCCTGTACAGTGACTGGAAAATCTTTAACACAATCTCAAGTACATTGTAAGTTGGGCTTTTACAAAAGGTGTGACATATTTCCTTAAATATTATTGAATTTAAAAAAGGAAATGCACCACGTATAATAAACTAATAGATTTCATCTACAAAATGAAGTTATCATGTTTGCAAATTATTAATCATTTTTATTCCCTACCCATTTGTAACATGAAGGGGCCTGCTTGTTGGGGGTTTCTGTCCTGCCTGGTTCCCACAGCTGTTTAGCCCCGAAGAAAATCTCACAGAGGTCTCCATAAGTTATAAGCTGATTGACCCATTAGCTCAGGCTTCTTATTAGCTCTTATGACTTATATTAACCCATTATTCTGATCCATTTTTACCATATGGCTCAGTACCTTTTTGAGCTGGAAGGTCACATCCTACTTCCTCGGTGGTCTGCACAGGACTGGGAGGAATCAACTTCTTCCTTCCCAGAATTCTCCTTTTCTCATTGCATCATTTCTATTTCCTGTCTGGTTTTCCCGCCTATACTTCCTGCCTGGCCAATCAGTGTTTACATAAAACATGATTGACAGAATACAGACAATTCTCCCATATCACCCATTGAATCTTGGTCTAGTTGTTTTTACACAGCATTGTTTACAGACATCAAGGAAGTGACATAGAGAAATCATTCCATAAATTGAAAACTATATTAATAAAATGTTAGGAAAACCTCAACCAATAAGGGACTAACTTAAAAGAATGAAACAAACTCTCTCAAAACAAATATGTTTCACAAAAATAAAAAGGACTGTTATAAATACATTAACTGCAACATTATTAACTTAGCATTATTGAAATAGTTATCAGAAGTCAAGTTGTTTTAATTTATCTATCCCCTGTGTCTACTTATTAGATCTAATATGTTTAGTTCTCTTTGGTTTCTAAAGGTGAAACACATGTATATTACACCTGTATAGTTTGGTGTTTTTGTGAAATTCCTAGCAATGGTATTGGGTACTTCTCTGACTGTTTTGTCCACTTGTGGGATCATGTTCTTACTAATGGGTTGCCTCCTTTAACCTTGATGTGATGGTATGGGCTTGGTCTATTGCAATACAGTGTTTAGTTGATGACCCTGGGAAGCCTGTCCTTTTCTGAGGGTAGGCAGAAGTAGGTGAGTCTGGGGGAGAAGGGAGGTGTGAGGAAGGGGGAAACACTGCCAGGAGGAGAGGAAGTGGTTGAACTAAAATACACAAGAGAAAAATAATCTTTAAAAAAAGAATAAAACAATATTCATCTTGGAAGCTTAAAAAAAGAATATTATATTCACCTATCATATTATATTTATTTTGTACTTTTAACTTTTTTATTTTTCTATACTAAGCACATATTTGATTTTTCAAAGCTCTTCTTATTTTGAATATACAGAATTTATATATTATTGTTTTTATTCATTTATTTACTTTTGGGTGGCCAATCATTTTTCATTTGCTGCAGAGATTAGAACATTGTCCTGAATGATTAGTCTGTAATTGCTCTCCTGATCAACTTGATTAGATTAATAATATCAAGAAGGTGCTAGGTAATCATACATGCTTTTAATCCCAGGATTTGGGAAGGAGACATGAACAGATCACTGAATCTACAGAGCTAGTTCCAGACCAGCCAGAGGTACATAGAAATGCCATGTCTTGAAAATCAAGTAATTAATTAATTGAAAATAATATCAAAAGAATTATTAGGGTCTTATGCCACATTTTTGAAAGGTTATATGAGAGTCTTTCCAGAGATTATGAATTATCAAGGAAGACTTACCTTGCTTGCATATCATAGCATTTAATAGTCTGGGGTCATGTATTAGATAAAAAACAAAAATAAAAATGTAGGGGATTAAAAAAAGAAAGTCTTTTGAATGTCACATTCATTTCTCTGCATTCTGATTCATCTAGATTTGAGCTAGCACCTCATGCTCTAACAGCTTTGCCTTCCCCACAATGGACAGGAATAAGAGGGAAGCTTACTAGGTAGACTAGAAAAAGTCAGTATTCGTGAGTTTGTGAGTGTGTGTGTGTGTTTGTGTGTGTGTTTGTGTACACACAAGTGCTTGGACACTTCCCTATACAAACTTTTTGGGCATGCCCATACATGTGAGAATCCACAATGGCTAAGAAAGGATGTCAGATATGGTGGGGATTCCCACATCATTTTATTTCTGACAAAAAACATCCTAACTTTCCCATCTTTCACTATTGCACTGCATATAACACAAACACACACACACACACACACACACACACACACGACATATATTACAGCGCCTTGATTGAGCTGATGGAATATACCATTGCAAATGCAAGGATGAGACTGACTTGGAACAGGTTTCCACGAGAAAGTAATAGTGATGAGCTGGGCCTGAAATTAATTTGGTAGACTGCTTGTCTAGCATATGTAAAGGAATCCGTATTTTATCATTCAAAACCCATCAAGTTTGGCAGTACATATATGTAACAACTATAGTCAGGAGGTTGAGGGTGGAGCAACAGTTGAAGATCATCCTCATATGAATAGCAAATTAGAGGCCAGCTTGCATTATGGCAAATCTTGTTTCTAACGAACTACAGAATCCAGGATATGAGCATTGTGGTGAAAAAGAGTGAGAACACACCATTTTTAAGCGCTAATTCTGACATATCATTAGGTGTTTATTAAAAACACAAGCTTTCTTGAGTTCTGGGATAAAGGAAGGATGGATATGGGAGCAGGGAAGCATATATCCTAATTAAGGGAGCCATCTTAGGGTTAGCAAGAGACTTGACTCTAGAGGGACTCACAGGTGTCCAGGGAGATGTCCCCAGTTAGTTCCTTGGGCAGCTGAGGAGAGGGAACCTGAAATGGCCCTATCCTATAGCCATACTGATGAATATCTTGCATATCACCATAGAGCCTTCATCTGGCGATGGATGGAGATAGAGACAGACACCCACACTGGAGCACCAGACTGAGCTCTTAAGGTCCAAATGAGGAGCAGAAGGAGGGAGAACATGAGCAAGGAGGTCAGGACCGCGGTGGGGTGCACCCGCCCACTGAGACAGTGGGGCTGATCTATTGGGAGCTCACCAAGGCCAGCTGGACTGTGACTGAAAAAGCATGGGATAAAACAGGACTCTCTGAACATGTCAAACAATGAGGGCTGATGAGAAGCCAAAGACAATGGCACTGGGTTTTGATCCTACTGCATGAATTGTCTTTGTGGGAACCTAGCCTGTTTGGATGCTCACCTTACTAGACCTGGATGGAGGAGGGCGGACCTTGGACTTCTCACAGGGCAGGGAACCCTGACTGCTCTTTGGACTGGAGAGGAAGGGGGAAAAGAATGGGGGAGGGAGAGAGGAGTGGGGAGAGGGGGAGAGGAGAGGGGAGAGGGGGAGGGAAATGGGAGACGGGGAGGAGGCAGAAATTTTTTCAAATAAATAAATAATAACAACAACAAAACACAAGCTTGCCGGTTTAGAATTGTCAAAAAAATCAATATTAATAAGTTATTCATTGATGGGCACGTGTATACTATTTTAGGTGCTATCATGGAGATCACTCTTTTCAAGTACTGATTCAAAGGCCACTATCCTGGAGATCCCCAGTTATAAAATTTTCCAGAAATTACGGAAAGTGACTATAGGATTCGGATTAGCTCAAATCAAGATGTCATTGTGTTTTTTAAATTCCTGCTCTTAGTAGTAATTCATCTTCCTTCCTGAGATTCTCAGGAACATTTGAGACATGAATACATATGTTCAGTCATTGCTAAATAAAATTCAATATAATGCTAACTTACATAATGTTTGTTTTAAAGGCCAGGCACTAATGCAGGTACATTAAGTCATAGTTGAATGATAAGATTCCCTTTCTGTTAAATATGTATCTACCACATCTTCTATATCCAAACAAACCTTTACTCTCCATTTATTATTCATAGCCATTTTAATATAAACATCATTTTAAAATACGAAAAAAGAAAAAGTGAAGGAATTGAAGAGATCAGGTACCCTAAAATCAGCTTCTATGTCAGAAAGCATGTATGTCTTCAGTTCCTGTGTCTCTCAGAGAGCCTTTACCATAAACAGGGCTATAACCAGGTGTAATAATATTTTGGTCTGCTTAATATAAAACTGCCTCAAATATAAAGAAAGGGAATGGATATTTCCTTATGGATTTAGGCTATCTCTTACCAAAACAAAGGAACAATAACAAGTAGCCCAACCGTTTCTCTTCTCAAATATAAATATGTAATTATATAAAAAAAAAGGGTAGAGAGATATGAAGTTTATTTTCCTATCTAAGGAGCACAGCGATGGAAGGTTGCTCAAATTCTGACAAAAATGAAGTTGTACATAATGTAATCATTTGAAATTATTCACATTAATGAGGAACATCTCTTTAAAGGCTACAGTGATCTTCACATTTTTCTTTATTATGCAGTGTATTTGCCATCTCCCCTTACATTATCAGTGTTTAGTGGCTTTAGGTCCTCTGAAGTTTACTTTGTAACAGTTCGTAAGAGTTGGATAAAGTAGTCAATGATAGTTAATAATTCTATCCCATGCCACAAAAAATATCTTTCTCAGTGTACTCTTATGCAGGAGGTAACGCTCAATTCTAAGCATTTGTTAAGTGGCTATTAATAAAATATATCATTAAAACAACCAATCACCATTTGTATTGTATCAGTTTGAACAACCTTAGCCAGTGAAGGGAAACACTACAAAGTTCCTTTTCTAAGAATCAATGTTCTAGATGAATGATACTTTATATTAGTGTTTTGGCTTATTTTATAATACCTTAATACTGAAGAAATGACTTTGTGATTTGTTTTGTTACTGTTTACTGTTGATACAGTTATTTGACTTGTTTTGGTTAGTTTTACTCTGATTATTTTGTTATAATAAATTATATGTAACATGTGATTTGCTCTTATACTCATGTTTAAATGTATGGTATAGTTGCAGTATGTACATTATTGTTATATCACATCTACTACACTGATTTACCCAGAATCCTTAAACTTTATACTATTGACACTCTATAATCATTATGTAGAAATTTATTCACACCTGCTCTAAGCCCTATACTTATTACTTTACTCTGTTTCTATACAATTTTGATGATATAAGCAAAACCATATATGTAAAATTATATAATATATGCCTTTCCATGAATAGCTTATTTCATTTGGCCTAAATATTTATGCATGTATAACACAGTCCATCTACATGGTAGGCTTTCAGAAATTATTTCCTTTTTAAGACTGACTGGTCAAGAGCAGATTAATTTTTTCTATAATTTTTCTGCATGTCTTTCTTGCTCATTTCATGAGTTTTTTGATGATTTGGATAGATACAAGATGATCTATTTTATTTCCCATTTTACATTATGAAAAAAGTCAGTATTTCTATTCACCATAAATATGCAAAGTTGATGTAATACCTCTGGTGTCTTTACAAACTGGTGCTAGAATAGTCTGAATTCCAAGATCATGTACACAGGTCTTCCTCTGAACTTCATTTATCAATATAACACAACTCCATTTGATTTATCACTTTCCTAAAACAGAAAGCAATCATTTGGGAAATGAATCATCCCCTTAGATTATATAAATTGTGGAGTGAGGTACTCAGAAATGTCTCAGAGGTATACTACCTGCTCCTCATGAATACCAGAGTTTGGTTTCTAACATTCATGTCAAGCCACTCACAAGCCTTTGTAGCTCCTCCAGAAGATCTGACTCCTCCTCTGGCCTCCTCTGCCAACTGCTTTTTTTTTTTTTTTTTCCGGAATGATTGAACATCACTATTTAATTTATTTGTTTTGAAATCACAATTTATATCTTCCCCCCAGGAATATCTAACAATCTGTATTTATCTTTTTTTTTTGAGTTGTGACTTTTATTTTTTTTAATTGAGGAAAGGAAAGAAAACAAGTTTCCGCCTCCTCCCAGCCTCCCATTTCCCTCCCCCTCCTCACACCCTTCTCCCCCTCCTCCCACCCTTCTCCCCCTCCCCGCACTCCTCTCCCC
>NW_004949098.1:8935957-8957288 GCF_000317375.1 Microtus ochrogaster
AAATCAAAACAACTTTGAGATATCATCTTACACCTGTCAGAATGGCTCAAATAAAAAACTCCAATGATAGCCTTTGCTGGAGAGGCTGTGGAGGAAGGGGTACCCTCATCCATTGCTGGTGGGAATGCCATCTGCCAACTGCTTTTATGTGCACATACACACAGAGAATGACACATACATGTATAAACCTAAATTCAATCTTTAAGAAAAAAGAGGTGGAGTTGTAAAGCATTACTTAAATTACACTAGATATTTTTGACAGTCTAACCACTCACCTGTGGTGTTTTTTTCTTTTTTTTCACCTGACTTCAAATGAGTTCTTGCATGTTTATATCTGATCTGGAGATATTTTTCCATCACTGAAAATGGAAGTTATAAAATAATCCCATACTAGTTCCCAATTGAGCATAATAAAAGGTTATTATTCAGGGGTAGGCTCACAGATCACCTTCCTCTGCATGAACAGGAAGTAGGAACGGAATGCAGAAGCCTGGGAAGAGAGTAAGCAAATGCTTTACATTGGCATTTAAAATATAAGAGGCCACGGCCAACTGGCCTTGTATCTTAAAGTCTATTGGCTGAAGGAATTCCTATAGCACATCACCTCTTTCAGGACAGATCAAACAGGAACAAATCACCTCTTTCTTTCTCTTAAATTTTATGGGAGAAGGTCTTAGTTTCTTACACACATTTGAAGACCACTCTTGCTGGCTGAGTATTTTTCAGTTGGCTGATTTTCCTTTTATCAGTACGAGCACATCATCTCATTGTGTTCTACCTGTCAAAGTTTCTGATCAGAAATCCTTCTCGTGATGTTGTACACTCTTGCCCTAGAATATGATGATTTTTTTTTCTATTCAGTTACTTTTAAGATGTTAATTTTCCCTTTGCCTCAAAACATGGATGCTTTGGTTTGAGTCTAAATTCCTCCTGCTTAAGAATCCTCTGAACTTCTATGCCATTTATATCCTTGCATTTAACTGAGATTGTAAATTTTTTCACCATGATTTATTCATATATTTTTCTTTCCATATCTTTATCTGCTCCCTTTTTTCTTCTCTTGAACTCTCATAGACATAGTTTGACCCTCTTGATATCCTAAATGTCACTTGTGTGCTGTTCACAATTCCCCATTGTTATCCTGAGATTCATACACTTATTTCATGTTCATCAATTTCTCTATTTCTCCCTAATTCTACTTTGATTCCATTTCTGACATGATACTATAGGTATAATAGTTTTCAACTTAACTTTCTTTACTCCAAAAGATGAGTATGGTATGTCACTCATTTGTGGACTCTAGCCATAAATCAAGGTCATTAAGCCTATAGTTCCCAAGCCCAGAGAAGCCAAATAACAAGGTGAACGCAAAGAAAAACATATATAGATTCTCCTGGAAGTTGAAAGCAAACAAGATTGCAGGGCAAAAGTTGTGAGCATGGGGGTGGGGGCAGGGGTGGGGTGAGGTTGGGGGAGAGGGGGAGAGGGGGAGAGGGACGGGAGAAGGAAAGGACTAGCAAGAGCTTGGGGGAGTGGGAGGGTAGAGATGGAGGAAGAGCCAATATAGGAGTAGGGAAGAAGATACCTACATTAAGGGATCCATGTTAGGGTTGGCAAGAGACTTGGCTCTAGAGGTGATCCCAGGTGTCCATGGGGATGTCCCCAGCTAGGTCCTAAGACAGCAGAGAGAGGGTGCCTGAACTGTCCTTGCCCCACTATCATGCTGGTGATTATCTCGAATATCACCATAGAATCTTCGTCCTGCGATGGATGGAGATAGAGTCAGAGACCCTCATCAGAGCAACGGATTGAGCCCCCAAGGTCCAGCTGAAAGGCAAAAGGAGGGAAAAGACAAGCAATGAAGTCAGGACCGCTAGGGGTTGGGCCACCAACTGAGGCAGTGTGCCTGTTCTAGTGGGAGCTCACCAAATCCACCTGGACTGGGTCAGAATGAGAAAGTGATCAAACCGGACTCTCTGATTGTGGCTGACAATGGGGGCTGACTGAGAGGCCATTGATAAAAGCACTGGGACTTGTTTTTATGGCATGTTCTGGCTTTTTGGGACCCTAGTCTATATGGATGCACAGCTCCCTAGGCCTGGATATAGGGAGGAGGGCCTTGGACTTCACACATGGCAGGGTTCCCTGCCCTCTCTCAAGCAGGGTAGGAGAGGGAGGAAGGGGTGTGGGGGAGCTGGAGGGGATTGGGAGGAGGGAAGGAAGTGTAAATAATTGAATGGATAAATGAAAATTTTTTAAAAAAGGAGTAGAGCTAGGTGAGGAAAACTAAACTGAATGCTGGGAAGAAGAAGGAAGAGTTACTAGAAGCCATGGAGCCGCTGCTGGAGACAGATGTGCTAAAATTTTGCTAGTAGGCCACAACCTCGTGGTGATGCAGAGATTAATGGACATGGGTTAAATTAAATTATAAGAGTTAACGAATAAAAGGATAGAACTAATGGGCCAAGTAGTGATTTAAATAATATAGTTTCTGTGTGGTTATTTCAGGTTTGAGCAGCCAGCAACAAACAAACGGCCTCCAACAACCCAGTCTGAAGATTATTTTTTCTTCAAATTTTAGCAAAAAATCAGTCTTCCAGGTTTTTTTTTTACTTAAATGCTTCTTTTGAAAATTTTATGAATAAGTACCACATTTGCATATTTATACCTCTACCCCTACAACCCCAGAACCAACCCATTCCTGCTCAAACATACATGCATGCATATATGCATTCTTTTAAAAAAATTAGTGTGCCCTTCCCTTGTCATAAAATATCTGTTAATTTGAAATGTATATGTCCTGAATTAAAAGGAATTCACCTGGATGGACATTAGGGACCCTAGCCTGAGGTAGATATGGAGGATTGTGCATGTATGAAAAACACTTTAGGATACAATATTTGAGATATTACGCAGACCATTACCATAAAGGTTTAAAGGATTGGAGACTTCCAAACCAGAGCTCAATATCATTCAAAAGAATCTGCTAGATCTAGTCATTCCCTTCATTAGAAAATTGTTTTTTCAAATGTAAAACTAAAAGCACACAGATATATTTAACTGAATTACAGCAATTTCAATCTAGGCATTGTGTGCAATAATATATTCTCTCCTTTAGAAAAAGAAATGTCCACAGCTTTTTAAATGTATTTGAAACATTTTATATAGTTATTTTCAGTTTTCAATTTTGGAAGGACTATGATAAATATTAAACTCATATCACCTGTTAATACTTCTGAAATAGTTTTAGCAAATAATAGTTTTGCTTTATTTATTATGCTACATAAAGTCCTCATATATTTAGGACTAAATATACAATTGAAGAATAAACACGCCTGGGTTTTTTTACATATTTACTAGTTATTTGATAATCCCTCATAATATATTTTGATCATACTTATCTATCCCCCAATTCATCCAAGATTCACAAACCTTTTCATTTATTCAACTTTGTGCCCAGTATGTGTGTATGTGTGTGTGTATATGTGTTGTGTTGTGTGTGTGTATGTGTTTCATCAAGACCAACTCATTCAGCCCCTAAGTATTCTTGGATATATGTCCTTCCACTTGAACATGGTTGACTTAACAGGGACAACCTTCTTCAAGAAAACTGACTCTCCTCCAAGCACCCAAACTTTTAAGAATGAACAGTCTATCGAAATTGTAGGATGTAGGATACTGAATGTATGTTAGCACACTGGGGACTTGGGTTCTGTTGGGAATTCTACTGAAACATAACACATGAAAAAGCCTAGATAGTTAGTAGAACATTGCGTTTCTTTCTGTTTCATTAAGGAGAAAATGAAGTCAAATTTTGTTCCTAGATTTTTTTTGCATGTTTTTTTTTTTTATTGAGAAAAGGAAAAAAAAAAAAACAAGTTTCCACCTCCTCCCAGCCTCCCATTTCCCTCCCCCTCTTCCCACCCTTCTCCCCCTCCTCCCATCCTTCTCCCCCTCCCCGCACTCCTCTTCCCCTCCCTCTCCAGTCCAAAGAGCAGTCAGGGTGCCCTGCCCTGTGGTAAGTCCTAGGTCCTCCCCCCCTCCGTCCATATCTTGGAAGGTGAACATCCAAACTGGCTAGGCGCCCACAAAGCCAGCAAATTAAGTAGGATCAAAACCCCTTGCCATTGTCCTTGGCTTCTCATCAGCCCTCATTGTTCGCCATGTTCAGAGAGTCCGGTTTTATCCCATGCTTTTTCAGTCACAGTCCAGCTGGCCTTGGTGAACTCCCAGTAGATCAGATCCACTGTCTCAGTGGGTGGGTGCACCCCTCGTGGTCCCGACTTTTACGAGAGCACACTTCTTAGATAAGGGAGCCACCTTAGGGTTGGCAAGAGACTTGAACCTAGAGTGGCTCCCAGGAGCCCAAGGCGATGTCCCCAGTTAGTTCCTTGGGCAGCTGAGGATAGGGAACCTGAAATGACCCAATCCTATAGCAATACTGACGAATATCTTGCATATCACCATAGAACCTTCAGCTGGTTCCTAAAGCAATACTGACCAATATCTTGCATATCACCATAGAACCTTCAGCTGGTGATGGATGCAGATAGAGACAGAGACCCACACTGGAGCACTGGACTGAGCTCTCAAGGTCCCAATGAGGAGCAGAAGGAGGGAGAACCTGAGCAAAGAAGTAGGGACCACGAGGGGTGCACCCACCCACTGAGACAGTGTTCCTAGATTTTTAAAGGTATCACATTATGAAGTATAGCCTTGGATAAAATAAGATACAAGGGAATAAACAAAATAGAAGTAGATTATAGCATGAAAATTCAAATCACATTTTATCATCAGGGTAGCTGGAAACTTTAGCTGTTTGCGAGATGTCAAATCTGTGTCACAAACTGTATACTTCCCAGACACAAAGCTTCTTATCCAAGGGATCAGCATACGGTCCGAGAGCTTTATCCCTTTTCAGACTAAAATCCCCTTACTATTGACAGATGGTGAGTTATCCAGTTTCATCCTATGCTTAAGGAACATCCAATCATATAGTTCTAAATAAAAATTCATGAACACCAAACTCTTTGTTTAAATCCCCAAATCAAAAATCTCTTTATTACAGTTTTAAATCTCTCCACTGCATGGCTTGTTGAGAATAGCTCCAGGAGAATGAAACATAGCTCTGCAAATGAGTTCATCTTGGCTCAATGTTGCAAGAACTAAATAACTCTGGTTTATTTCATTATTAAATGAATTAGTAAATGGTGACTCTTTAATTAAAATAATATCTATATTCTTAATATATCTTCACATGTATATTTAGGTATGGGAGCATAAAAACCATAAGGGCAAAAGTACAACCGATTCATGATTTTATATAAAAAGCAAAGATAAAGCCTTTAAATTTAACCTGATGCTTTTAAATAGATCTTTGAAAAGCACTTTATCAATGCTAATGGTTTTAAAGGCATATGTTACATATAACGAGTTTATGATGAAATATCTACTTTTGTTGGATTTTTACTAGTAAGTAATGCACTTGATACTTCCTGTAAACTCATCAAACATAAAAGTAAATAGCATTGTGCATATGTCTTTAGAACTTCAAAATGATGCTTCACATTAATTAAGTTTAGTTTTTGTTTTTTTTTTTTTTTTTTTTTTTTTTCGAGACAGGGTTTCTCTGTGGTTTTGGAGCCTGTCCTGGAACTAGCTCTTGTATACCAAGCTGGTCTCGAACTCACAGAGATCTGCCTGCCTCTGCCTCCCGAGTGAAGTTTTAGTTTAAACTAATCAGAAGATACTCTCAAAAGTTCACATTTAATAAAAATATAGACTAAGAGATGGTGTTGGTATACAGGCATACAGAAGCCTGGCAAGGTACACTCTGGCTCTCAACTTGACACATCGGATATTTAGGAGTACTGTTAGAAACTACTAAGATTCTCGAACATGTCTGCAAAGATCATGAACAATTATTTGTTTTCAGTGAAGCTTCTCCATGATTGTCCCTGAAGTCCACCCAAATCTCAAGCAGCTGGAATCTCCAGTTTTCTGAGCTGTAGCACTTCTGATCATGGAAGCTCTTTGCAGCCTTAAATATTCTTTCTTCCTCCAGGAGTAACTCTCTTCTCCTCTGCTGCTTAGTTTTTGCAGATGCATATCTCTGAAAGATTTCACTCTATATAAAAGAAAATTAAGAAACATGCACCTACATCTCTGAATGTCTTCCTATAAGTTTCCTCCAAACAAACCGCATTATGATATTTGCAGACTATTCCTGACACACAACTGGGAAAGAATGATTTATTCTGATAATATATTTTAAACTACTCATCATAATAGTATAACAAAAACCATAGACAAATACATATTATGTCAGATAGAACTATGTATAATACTGGTTTAATTGCCTTTTATTTTCTAAAACTTGAATTACAAAAAAAACACAATTTATTCTAAAATAAATAAATATTGTTTTGTTTGTGTATTTAAAGTTGGGTGTTTTGTTTATCTTTTAACATAATTTTATGCAGCCTAGAAGTGCCTTAAATTTGAATTAGTTATTTATCCAATGATGACCTTGAACTCCAGATCCCTTTATCTAATTCTGTCAAAAGCTAGAATTAAAGGCCTATATCACAATAGTCCATGATACTATCTATTTAATATGTTTCCTGTCTTGCTTTAGAATAACTTATGAATATCTTACCGGGAAATCCAGTGGCTGATATCTAAGGTAATTTGACAGTTCTATGGAATGTTCTAATTTCCATTATATAGACAGAAGTTAACAATTTCTAATATACTATATTCTTCTTGTTTCTTAAAGTAACTGAAGACGAAATAAGGCAAATGCCCAACTCTGTGACTACTGATCACTTATGTTTACATAACCATTGCCTTAAATTGATTCAAAAACTATGAAAATCTGGTTGAAATAGAAGCACAGGTGACTTGAGGGATAAGCTGTTGAATATTTTAGAGATGTTCTATAAGGTCACAGAAGGCATTCACAAATAATCTGTCAGGTTTAAATTCTTCGGAGACTGATTAAAAAAGTTTTCCTGTTCATGGAATGTTAACTGTTAAGGTAGGGTATCACTTGCCTGCAAGGAATACCAGGAGTGGGAACAGTCACATCGGTTTGCTAATGCTCATAATACTGAACTTCAATTATAAATTCAATCTGATTTGCACTAACTGAATCTTGTTAATGTCAGTTATTGGTAGCTGAGTCTTCCCCAAAAGCACATTAGAAAGGCATATCAGATGTGAATGTTCATTTGACTTTCCTAAATCCAAACTCTGGTAGTCAGGAATGATAGTCTCCCTATCTTAGTTTCATGTGTGCCAGAATTTAACTGTTAATAGTTTGTCTGAAATAAGGATATTGAGATTCATGTGCATTGCCCTGAATTCATCCTAGTACTGTAAGCAAAAATGATAGTTTGAAATAAGAACTGGCACAGTATTTATGGAGAGTGAAGAGTGAACCTCTGGTACTATATGAATCAATCCTATGGTAAATACTCAGCCTTAACGTTCCTCCACTGAAGAATGTCTTCTTGGATACCAAACACCTTTCCTTTTGAACCTTCGAATTTAATGAAAAGGAAGAACAATGAAAAAGAAAATTAATAAAGAAGAATATAATAATGCTATTTGTAGAAAACATATTATCTCTAACTATTAGACTAGTGGGATAGAAACAACAAAATTTTTCCTTGCTAGTGCTTATCATATGCCTTGTTTTCAACTTTATGCAACACTCTTTTAAATAATGTCAAGTCGAGGACATCTAAAGAAACTTACAAGCTTGAGAGGCATTAAGCAAGATTAATATCTATATTTTTAAATGTCCTGTTTTCAATCTTAGCGTTGATGTGTCCTTTTTTTTTTTATCATTAATCCTCAGTAAATGAATGGGTGCTGAAGAGAGGCTCAGCAATTAAAAACTTGCACTGTTCTTGTAGAGGATGCAATTTAATTTCCCACCAATCTTGTTGGGAGACCCATGAGCACCTGTAACGACAATTCCAGGGCATCCAGTTCCCTCTTCCTGCCTCCATACATACTACATTCACATATACAAACTCACATGAAGACAAACACATAAACACATAATTAGAATTAAAGTATTTTTAAGGAAATGGAAGAAATATAACATGTAGCTTTATTAGTCATTTTCACAGTAACCTGCATACTGTTTCTCTGATCCATTCTTATTGCTATTGCAATTCTGTTCACAATAGCCATTGATTTGTTCCTAATCTTAAATGGACAAAGAAAATATGGTAGACATATACAAGGTAATATTATGTAGTCATAAAAATAGATCTTTGTCATTGACACCAACAAACCAGCAACAAAGCAGCCTGAGGCTAAAGGAATAATATGTGCCCTTCTCTGTTGGAGTAGATCTCAGAGAAACAGCTCAAGTTGGACTGACAGAAAATCCAAGGTATGAATTTATAACAAAGCCTCACATCAATAATTTAACTCTTCCTGAAAATTTACACATGTGAGGACTCCTCTGCTTCCATAAATTCTGCAGACCTATGACCATCTATGACAATAGTACTTTATGTTCAGTGGTTTTCCCACACCATCATGCAGAATAGAACAAGCACAAACTTGTATGTATGCTGCTACAATGGTTGTTAGAGTGTATTAGAGTGTACTAGTTGCTTTTGGTTTACTTAATAGTTAATCCTAATTTTATCTAGACTGTCCTTAACAGGACATCTTCGTTTCTAGCTGATCTTAGGGCCATTAGGTTGTTACTACCTTTCCAATGCCATTCTCCATCTCTAGTAATAATTGTCATATCATTTTTCAATAACTACCTATACTCCAGACTCTGATGCACATTCTTTTTATATATATTTTATTGTTTCTACTGAACTATACATTTTTCTCCACTCTACTCCCTTTTTTTCTCTTCCCCTCTACACTTTCCCATGACCCCATTCTCACAATTTACTCAGAAGACCTTGTCTTTTATTCCTTCCTAAGTAGATCCATGCATGTCTATCTTAGGGTCTTTTTTGTCAAGTCTTCAGACTCTGACAGAAACTTCTAAGTCCCCTTTGCAGCATTCCCACTTTTTCATTTCCTTGTTCCCATGAATGGCAATATTTATCTGTTCTGCTGGTCCTTTTTTTATACCTTGAACATGATCATCTCTCTTAACTTTCTTCGTTAAGTTTATTTATACACTTCTTTTCTTATTATCTTATGAATTTTCAAAAAGACCAGATTTTTCAAGAAGAGAAGCTGTTCTGTAAATGCTTGTTGAGTTGAACCAATCAATTACTAAGTATTTACAAACAGAAGTTGATATGTTTCCCCAAACCATATGCAAACTAAGCTATACTAATTAGTTCACTGACAGCAAACAAGTTTCATCTCATGCTTTCTCCTGTTTGCATATTAACCAAATTCAGAATCACAATTAAAAAGATACCAGGTACAACAATTAATTGACCAGAAAAATATGCCACTCACAGATGCATATTTGATTATATATCTATGTTGGGCCAAATAAACCTCTTTATTTTTCATTTTTGTTGAAAATTATTCCTTTGGTAACTTCTTATCACAACTATTTTGCTTTTTAGTATAGAATTTAAGTTTTTTTCTATATGTATTAAATATTCCTTCTTCTATGAATGTGGTTTTCTCAGATCTGACAGTAGAGTATTAGATGGAACACCAAGATCTAATAACTGTGTTTAATAGATTTATACTTGCAGTTTAATCAGAGATAGAAACTGAAGAAATACCCAAGGGGAATATGCTTTGGATGGTGATAAATGCTAAGAAAGATATAGAACAAGGTGTCATAATTAAGTAGTCAAGTTTTATTACTGATTGTCCTTGGTGAACAGTGGTCATAAAAGAAGGTAAACTTAAGATTAGTTTTAAGAAGCTAATGGACCTAGATTTTGAATCTTTGTTTCCCCAAGGAAGATAATAACAAAGTGAAAGAATAACAAAAAATCATTAAATTGATTGATGTGAAATTGATACCTCTGTCTCTCACTGTCTGTCCTCCCTAATTATCTCTGTTTCCTCTTTCACTGTTTTCCCTCTTATCTGTCTCTCTGTCTCTCTCATGCTTTCTTTGTTGATTTTTGAGATACAAGCTAGTATACTTCCTGAGAATCATTAACTTCACTATATAGGCAAAAATGATCTTGAATTCCTTAACCTCTTGACAGTCTCACAAGCATAAATAATAGAGGCTTTCACCAACATGCTTGGAGTTAATGTTACTTTTGAAAATTGGAAAGAAAGCTATTATCCTATAATAAATGAAACAGATAAGATATTTATCAAATATAATACAAGTGTATGTATGTTTTAGTGGAGGAAGCCAATGTAAATCAGTTCAAGTCTGGATGCCATTATAATTTTAAAAGAACGACATGGAGAGAAAAATGTTGAATATGAATTATCGAAGTAGTTTGAATCAGCTTAATTCTTAATTAAAATGAGTATCCTCATATTGTGTATTGTATGTGTTAAGTTTATTGAATGTTGGATCAAAATCATAAAAGTCTCATGATTTTGACTACTTTAGCAATGTCAGGACTAAGTTTCATTTCATGGAGAGTGCCATAAGCCCTATTAAAGGTAGTTGATAACATGCATAATATTTCTGCCACTATTGGAACAGTACATCATGAAGACAGTTCACTATTGTATGTGACAAGGTTTGTTGCTCCATGATATTGATGACTATTTTTCTACGCTAGCAGCATCCAGAGTAACTTAAAAAATTATGAATGTTAGTCAGTATGGGTAAAACTTCTTGCTGGGCACCAGCTTGACTTCTCCATGTTTGATGGCATAAGTAATTTTAGTGTTCAGAAATAAGGTTTTACCATCAGATGGTGAAATATGACCAATAAAATTTACAATAGACCCTGGTATTTGGGATCTTCCATGGCACTCCTTTGTCCAAAGACTCAACAATAGTTGACTCATGTCCAGTATGGGATTTATCTTGGCCTCATAAGATCTCTGGTTGGGACATTGTCTTCTCCATTATATGGTGACTCCTTTATATTTCCTTCATATGTGTAAAATTTAAAAAGTTTATTAAAAGGTAGATTTCCATATGGCTTTCAAAAGTTGATTATTAGTTATTTCTCTCCATTCCTTCCTTTGCCTTCTTTACCCATGTCCTTTCCCATTTAATTTTCATGTTTTATAATTTTGTCTTATATTTTCCTCACACTATATTATTTTTAGAAATTCTCCTTGTCACTTCCTAGGAACTTAACATATACGGGTATTTGTAATTAAGTACCCATGTCTAAAGCTTAAATGCTAATATCTATATATAAGAGAAAACATATATTATTTGTTCTTTGAGGTCTGATTTATCTCACTTAAGATGATTTCTTTTAGCTGAATCCATTTATCTGAAAATTTAATAACTTTTTTCATAACAACTAAATTATTCCATTGTGTAAATACACCCTATGTTCATTATTCATCTAGACTGTTCCGAGTGTCCAACTATTATGAATAGAGAAACACGAACATTGATGTGCACCCTCTGAAATTAGGTCCTTTGGGTGTTTGTCAAAGAATGTTATAGCATGATCTGGAGGTAGATTGTATGGCTTCCTAAGGAGTCACCACACTGATTTCCATAGTTCCTGAGCAAATTTACACTCCCATTGAATGTTATCCCTTTTCTCCCATACTTGTCAGCATGAACTTTCATTTATTTTTACTAAATTTGGTAAGATGAAATCTCAGTTCTTTGAAATCAAATTTTCCTATTGGCTAAAGATGTTTAACATTTAAGTATTTCTGTCACACTGGAGTTTCATCTTTTGGGACCTATCTACTTAAATATGTATTGTCGGGATTTATGTCCTGCCTGGTTCTCGCAATCTCTAAGTCCCAAAGAAATCACACAGAGGTCTACATTAACTATAAACTGATTGGACCATTAGCTCAGGCTTCTTATTAACTCTTATAACTTATATTAGCCCATTATTCTTGTCTATGTTAGCCACATGGCTCAGTACCCTTTTCAGTGGCATAGTCAGCTTCTTCTGTGTCTGGACAGGACTCCTGAGGAATGGGCTTCCTTCTTGCTAAAATTCTCCTGTTCTCATTGACCTGCCTATACTTCCTGCCTGGCTGTTGGCCAACCAGCATTTATTTAAAGTATAATTGACAGAATTCCAAGACCACAGTTCTTTGAAATCACATTTTCCTATTGGCTGAAAATGTTTAACACTTAAGTGTTTCTGTCACATTAGAGTTTCATCTTTTGGGACTTCTCTACTTAAATATGTATTCCAATTTTAACTGGATTGTTTTCTTTACATTTGAATATTTTAGTTCTTTGTAAATTTTAGATCTCAATCCTCTGTCAAATGCATAACTGGTAATTCTAGCTCCCCTTCTTTAGGTTTCTTATTTCCTTGGATGGTGGTATCCCTTGCTGTATGGAAGCTTTTTAGAAAGAATAGACTTTATAAAGTCCTATTTATTCATTTGATCTTAATGTGAGAACTATCTGTATCCTATTCTGAAAGTCAATAAATTTTATCCAATTCTCTATGTTCTTTTCTACCAGATTTTGGGAGATGATAATATATTGAGGTCATATATATGTATATATATATGGAGTTGTGTTACACATAAGTAATAGACAACCATTCAGACTAAAGTGAGATGAAATTACAAAGCAGCCTTAATTTTGATTTCCCTAAAGTCTACCTACTATAAAAATATTTTAAAGTATTTGTCTGTTATTTGTATTTCATTATTAGAGACCTAGATTTCCCAATATAAGCAATAGTTCACCTCTTGTTATGCAGGCATTAGTCAAATTAAAAAATTGAATAGCACCAATGTACATATGCCTTAGGCTTTATGATTATTCTTCCCACCAGTTATTGTTGTGGTTTATATGCATCATATCTTGGTAGGAAATTTAGTTGTTTCTCTCCCTTCAAAACTTCCATTACACCATATGGTACCATAAAAGCTAGTCCAAAGATAGGAGTCTTTCACGGTATATGCGTGTTTAGTAATTTGACCCTGTTTATGAAGTATATAGTACCTTCAGTAGAAGAAATTACCTTTCATCTTGGGGGTGGCTAACTAAGGACAACATAAAAGTTAATAAACTTTAAGGATTCTTGGACAACCTTAAACAAAAATTCAAAAGATAGTTTCTCATGCCTAGCATTGGGATTTCTTAAATATTCTATGGTTCTTAGGGGTGGCAATCATCTTACAGTTTTCTTGTTTCCTGTTTGATTGATGTCATTGAGACAGTTGTCATTGGTTAATATACTATGTGTTTTCTATTTTTCCCATAATTTGATTTTTCTCTTACTGTATTTCGAATCAGTGAAGCCTGTTGATTGGCATACATCCTAATAGACATGTTAGACAAAAGGTATCAATTTATTCTAATGTTATGGTTCACTGATAACAAATTTCTCTTGCCGTCTGTTTGGGTATTTGATTAAAACACTCCATTGGCCCATCTGTTTTGAGCTGATGGGGAATTTTCTGGAAGGGGAAATGTCGAAGAGATTGCACACCTCATTTAACACACTAGACATATAACTAGAGCCTAGAGCTACTTGGTTTTAAGAGGGTAAATCCACTAATTGATTAGCAGTACTAATCAATTTATTAGCAATTACTCATGAAAATCTAAGTTCACATAGACACTGCATATATTCAATCTAAATACTTTTAAGTGTAGTGAAAGAACCCAAGGACTATTGACTAACTAATATGCCACCACAACCTTCTCTTTAAGATGTTTTTAGTTTAAATCACACTCAGAAAATATGCCACTGAATGAACCCTGTGTTTTTCCAATGTGCTTTTCTATTAGGCCACTGTGGTCTGTTCTAATTGTGTTCTCCAATATGGACACTTAGGTCACTTCTCACTGTTACTCTATTCAATCAGTAACAGTATTTATTTATTTTATTTTTTATTTTTTCTTAATTTATTTATTTATTGAGGATTTCTGCCTCCTCCCTGCCACCGCCTCCCATTTCCCTCCCCCTCCCCCGATTAAGTCCCTCTCCCTCATCAGCTTGAAGAGCCATCAGGGTTCCGTGACCTGTGGGAAGTCCAAGGACCGCCCACCTCCATACAGGTTTAGTAAGTTGAGCATCCAAACCGCCATAATTAAAGGACAGTGAGCTTATAATTTGCAATCCTAGAGAAGCTAAATAAGAAGGTGAATCCAAAGACAAACATATAGGCATCCCCCTGAATATTAACCTTCATCAGGCGATGAAAGGAGTCAGTAACAGTATTTAAAGAACACTAGAAAACTTATACTGCTTTCATTAGACACTTAAATATAGAATTTAAATGTATAGCTTTTTCTTAATTTCCAAGTAAATGTTTGATAACATATATGATAGTAATTTGATATTTCAATTAATTTAACTAAAATGTCAGTTTAAAAAATAATTGCATTGAAATTATGGCAAACAAAGACATAAGTAAGAAAATTTCATCTCTTGAATTCAAATCATCAACAGATTTATTCAGCTATGAACCCTGTGAGTCTGAACATCTGGCCTTACAAGATATGCGTATTGATTTTAAAGTGTCATGAAAGGTAGGGGAGTAACCAGCAACTGTCTAACTAGATTAAATTCCGAGTCCACAGGAGGAAACTCATACCTGTTATAAGAAACCATGTTCAAACATCTATAGTTTAGGGATCACTGGACCTAAGATAGAAACTACACTTTTTATTTTGCTAAATGGATATAATACCAACCTTCACTTTATGTACTTGTTTTTATATCTGTATATTAGTTAAGCTTTTACATAGTTGTATATTATTTGTATTTTAATAAGTAAATTTTGCCTGAAGACCAGAGGCAAAGCTAAAACCACTAGAGGTCGGGTAATGGATCTCTATGAGGTCAAGGCTACCCTAGGCTACAGAAGATCAATGCAGGAACAAATCCAGGTGGTGGTGGCCTACACCTTTAATCCCAGCACTAGGGAGCCTTGCCTTTAATAACAGCACTAGAGGGAATATAAAATGGGAGGAGAGAGAGAGAGACTTAGATTGATTAGTTTTGCAGTAACCCTGCCTTGGTAGAGGTAAGACTTCTCTAGTGACTTGGTTTTTCTGTTTTTCACATTGAATTCCAATTTCTGTCTCTGGGTTTTATTGGTGCTACACTTTTACTCATTATATCCACTCCTATTTGTAATAGATGGCATTTAACATAGAGACTAAAAACAAGTCAAAGTGCATAGAATAAGTGAATACGGAATGTTTTCTAGTAAATGAAGAATTATGTCATTGTACTGGTGAGTTTATCATCAACTTGATGTAACCTAATGTCACCAGGTACAAAGAAACCTCATATGAAGAACTGCCTAATCAAATTGGGTTGGGGAAATATCTGTGAGCAATCATAATCTATTATTTATGTTAGAGCAATGAATAAAGAAACTGTGGTTCATTTACAAAATGTATTATTACTCAACTGCTAAATAAAGTGACACCAGGAAGATTGCAAGCAAATGGATGTAACTAGAAAAAAATTATCCTGAGTGAGACAGCTTAGAACCCGAAAGATAAATATGATACATATTCACTTACATGTGTGTTTTAGCCATTAAATACATGATAAGCCACCTAAAATGCATAGAAGTAAAGAGGTTCACTATAGAAGAAAGGAATAAGGGGAGCAAGTAAATCTCCCTGGGAGGGGAAAATAGAGTAGGTATCATGGGTGGATTGGGCATGGGTTTTAATATGAATGTGGGGATTAGGTAGGGATGGAGAAGGGAGTTAGAGTTCAGGACAGAAATACATAGAGAGAAAGCTAAATTTTAGAAGCATTTAAGGAATAGTATGGAAACCTTTTTCAGTGGAAAATCCCTAAAATATATGAGAACCACCTTAATAAGGCTTCCTAATAATTGGGGCCACAGTCCAAACAGGCCACCTCTTATCACTACACAAAGCTACCAGTACTAGGGCTGGGTTGTATGCAGTTGTGTGTGGGCTAAGGAGTCCCATGGAAATTCCAAAACAGCTCAGG
This sequence comes from Microtus ochrogaster, assembly GCF_000317375.1. Classification (NCBI taxonomy): domain Eukaryota; kingdom Metazoa; phylum Chordata; class Mammalia; order Rodentia; family Cricetidae; genus Microtus; species Microtus ochrogaster. The sequence goes on from NW_004949098.1 coordinate 8,951,989, forward strand.
CTGTTATTAAGATAGTTGGCTGTTTTCTTCAAACTGATTGCTAGTCCTCATTGCTGAGCACAACGCCAAAACAGCTCACTGACGAAAGAGAAGTGGTGTTGGAGACTACGTGGAGCCAACTCTAAGTTCTCGTGCTCTCGGGGAATTAAGTACTCTACGGGCTACCAAAAGAGAAATGTAAAAATCAGCAGAAGCACAAACCTTTAACCTATAATATGTCCTACTTATAAGATATGCTACTGAAATGGGGGCACAGAAATTGTGTACATAGTAAACAAACACATGACTTGACTTAAGGCTCACTTCATGACACTGCTTGAGTAACTAAAATCCATAGAACAGGTAGTCCAGATACCTAGGGTAAAATCAGATACCATTTGGGGGAAAAAAAGAAGAAAAAAGAAAAAAAAGGTAACAGTAAAATAACTTCTAATGATAGTCTGCTATACTCATAAATCAATGCCTTATTCAGTCACAATTAAAGAAGCTACCTCCTCTAGCAAAATGTGAACAGAATGATGCACAGACACTAATGAGAAATAGAGACTTTAGAGCACATGGCTCAAAATGAGATTTCTCCATCAACCCTCTTTGTGCCACAGAGCTCAGGGAACCCCACCTAAGAGAAGGCAGAAAGAATTTAAGAGCCAGAGGCGAATTCAGACACAGGTCCTTTGAATTAACTGAAGAAGGATCATGTAAATTCACAGACACCGAAGCAGCAAAATCAGATCATATTGTGTCTTTGCCAGGTCCCCTATATTATAGTTTTCACTTCAGTATTTTATTGGATCCTGAGTGTGTGAATGAGTGTGGTTCCTTTTATTCTTGTGCTGCACTTGGGACTCTTTTTCTAATATTGCCTTATCCAACCTTGATTGTAATGTCTTTTGTTTTATCTTATTGCATTTTGTTTTGTTATGTTTATTATCGCTAGAAGCTTGTTCTTTTCTCACAAGAGACTGAAAAGAAGTAGATTTGGAGGGGAAGGAAGATAGGGAAGGACTGAGAGGAACAAAGCAAGGGGAGACTGGAATCAGTATATATTATATGAGAAAAGAACCTAGTTTCAATAAAATGAAAAAAGGAAAAAAATTAAGAAAGAATTGATTTGTGATTTGTCTTGTGCACTATTTTCAAAATACAAAATATCAAAACAAAAAACAAAAAAAATGAAGAAACCAGTGAGTTCCTAAGACATTGAACACAAGATGAGAGCTTTAAGCTTTGTCTGCAACCCTGAAAGTTCAATTAAAGAAAAAAATGAAACCAAAATGGATCCAGTTTTGAATATATGACTATAAAAGTGACATCTGGAACCTGGAAATACAAAATGAAAATTCAGGGAAGGAATACTCTCAGAGAATATAGAGTTCTTATTCTTGAAACGTGTTTGAAAATTTATGTGAGTTACAGAAAGGATTATGAGGGTCAGGTCAAAGTCAGAATAAAATATTAAGATTTTTAAAATATTTTGAAATTCAATTATTCTGCAAGAATGGAACCTTTGACATTTTCTGTGAACAGGTTAGTGAAAATGACTCAGCATAAACTATCAGGAATAATATAAAAGATAATCATAAAATCTAGAATTTATAACATTCTCTAATTTATCTACAAATAAATGGCTCCTTAGCCGGGCAGTGGTGGCACACGCCTTTAATCCCAGCACTTGGGAGGCAGAGGCAGGCGGATCTCTGTGAGTTCGAGGCCAGCCTGGTCTACAAGAGCTAGGCTAGGACAGGCCCCAAAGCTACAGAGAAACCCTGTCTCAAAAAATCCAAAAATAAATAAATAAATAAATAAATAGCTCCTTTTTTGTGCTAAATTGAGAAAATTAGAAGAAAAAATTTCTGACTCTTTTGCATATAATACATTCAATTTTCTTTTGTCCCTTAAATATTTTATTACTATTGCCTGTCATTAACTTAGCTATTTGACAACTTTGCATTTTATGTTATATAATGATATTAAGTCAGAATGCTCATTTTGTGTTAAACAGAAAAATATGCTAGCGACTTAATTCATATTTTAGCCCAGGGCACTCTCAATACATTCTTTTATTTTCTAAGATGGAAAATGAAATATTAATCACACTTTCAAAATCCTCTTTTATGACAGTTTAAAAAACCATAGGTATATTTTTTCTGTCCCTGCCTGGAGGAGCTATATTTACCAGTACAAGCTTGCTTTGATTGTAAATCAAGGGGCAAATATCACACTGTACTGAATATTCAAAGTGGCTTTAGATTTCAGAAAGGTACGTAGATTGAGGTTTCTATATTAATTACCTTACAGAACATAGAAGACACAAGGGTGATTGTGGTTTTCTAGAGGGTATTTTAACATTAAAAATTGAAAAACAAAAGTGTAGAATAACCAAGTTTATATTAAACCACTTAGAAGAAAATATTTAAAGAAATATACAGCAGCCTGTGACAAAGGAAAAGAAATCATCCTGCTACAAATGGAAGTTCATTGTCTCAAATGTTGTTTTGTTCCGGAAGTACTGGATATTGAACACAAGGCTTCATGCATGTATATGTGCCCTATCATTGGTCCACAGTCCCAACCTGTCTCCTGTAACTTTGATGAAAGAAAATTAAAACGCAGTCGCATGAAGAAAACTTCAAAACAACCTTGTTTCTTTAACTACTCCATGTGAAAAGAAATCTAAAACCCTTTTCTGAAACACTTTTACTGCATAAAAATCACCTTCTTCCCACCTTCACCATCAGTTTTGCCTGTTGAGTCATGAGGTACAGTTGAGGCCATAGGGACTATGGAAGCTCTCACCTCCAACGTTGTTTCCTAGAGCATGAGTGTGCTGAATTCCTAACATTGTTCTGTGGTAGTTAGAGAACACATACTCTGGAAAGGAGTCAGCACCTCACCTCACTGCAAAAGTTCCCACAATTACAGCCTGAGTTTGGAGCAGCCTCCTCTTGTCACATCCCCAAATAAAACACAATAGTCTTTTTTGGAGCTTACAACTGTCACTGTTCTTCTCTGTATGAGGCAATTGGACAGGTTTGTTGTTGTTGTTGTTGTTGTTAGTGGTGGTCGTGGTTGGTTGATTAGGTTTTCTTTTTTTTGCTGTTGTTGTTTTGCTTTTGTATTTTAAACCATTCTTTATTAAAACTGAGAGTGGCTATGTTTGGTGGTTTTGTGAAGGGCCTACTTAATATTTGGCGCCAAAATCCAGGACAGATGCATAGGTCCTCCAGTACGGCCCTAGTCACTCCTTTAACTGAATGCAAAACTGGTGACTCAGCCCACTTGTGGTTATGGATACTTTGTTTTTTACTAGTCCATGACACCTGCCATCTTTGAACACAAATCTAGAGTCCACCTCTTTATCCATTTCTCCCTACCACCTGTTCTACCAACTAGTCTCTCCTACTAAGTGTCTTCTCCAGGCTGTCTACTCTGACTTGCTGGTTCTTGGATCCTGCTATAAAAGGCTGGCAGGTATATCAGGCTGCCTTACTGCTCCCCTCAGGCACTGCATCTCATGGATGAGGGATGCTTGTTCACTTTTGTCTTGAGTATCTCTCTGACAAGCCTTTGGCATCTGGAGACATTCACTGATTGGATTGAGAGTCGGTCTTCTGGCACTTACCTCTTACTGTAACACCCTCACTGGTCTCCATTTCTATGCTATCAGAATCCCCCTGCTAGCAGAACTGCTAAGGCCCTTTAAGTTCTTTACTGCCACCTCTTTACAAGGGCATCTCGCTTCCTGCTGTCTCTGGCTCAATCTTGGCTCACTGGAGCTTGTTCTTTCTCTACTCATTGATTCTTCTCATTTGCCTTCTCAAATCTATTCCCTCATGTTAAATTTTATTAGGCAGCACCTCATTGGTTTTACTGTATACTAGAAAATCAGTCTCAATTGCCAGAAAATTATACATTCAACTTCCAAATTTACACAAATTTAAAAACTTCTGCCACCAAATGTAGAAATGAACCATCATCTGTCCAAAAATTCTCTTCTGTCCACTCATAACATCTATTACTAATCCTACTTTGTTCTTCACTCTCTTCCTTCTTGTTGAACACTGGGCTCACTCTTACAGAGGTTCAAATGTATTTTGCGGTATGGATATTATTAAAATAGAGTTTCATGCTGTTCTAGTCCACTGAAAAGCTGAAATGGGATTAAGCCTGCTTGCTCTAGACGCAAGTGTATTAGTTTAAAACTTTTCTTCACAACCTTTGTCCTAGGTCAGAGTGGCCACCTGCCTCTGATATGGGACAGGAAAGGAAACCCAAACAAACCAGGAAAAGACACTATGTACTAAAGAAGAGCTAAGAACTGAGTTATTTCTAAAAGAGGGCATGAATGACAAAGTGTAATTGTAGATATTTAACTCTTTAAATCCAATTTTACAGAATCTGAAGCCTTCTCATTTCTTGGACACTGCACACTGTTAATATACATTCAGTCAAAACACTCATATACAAAATATAAATAAATCTTAATAAATAAATGACTGAGAAACAAATCTTGAGGTTATAAAAATATAATCCTGGGGGTCATTGTATAAGAGAGTCCAGAAAAATGATAAGAACCAGAGATTCAGGAAGTTTGTGATAAGATTCTTTTTCCTAGGAATGTCAGTATATACACACATAAATTGTTATCAACATGACTCCCTGAACATGCATCAAAAAAGGACAGAAAATAGACATCCAAAAGTAGACAGGAGAAAGCCAACAAGTTCTCAATCTTATTAAACTATAGACACTGCTGGAAATCTGAGAGTTGGGGAAATAGTAATAATAGTGAAATATAATAATAATAAAATGATAATACTCCCCAATGAGAAGCTCTTCTTTTGTATATAGCGTGTTTTCCTGTTAATAGGGCAGAACTTAGGTAGGCAGGAAAAACTGGACTGAATTCTGTGAGAAAGAAGGCAGAAGGGGAAGCCATGAGTCTGCTGGAGTCAGACACTGGGAATTTTATCTGGTAAGCCATGTCCTTGTGGTGATGCACAGATTACTAGAAATGAGTTAAATTAAGATGTAAGAGTTAGCCAATAAGAAGTTAGAGTCATTGGGACTTTGGGAGCTCAGTCCAGTGTTCCAGTGTGGGTCTCTGTCTCTATCTCCATCCATCGCCAGATGAAGGTTCTATGGTGAGATGCAAAATATTCATCAGTATTGCTATAGGATAGGATCGTTTCAGGTTCCCTATCCTCAGATGCCGCAGGAACTAACTGGGGACCAAAGTCCCAATGAGGAACAGAAGGAGGGAGAAGATGAGCAAGGAAGTCAGGACCAAGAGGGGTGCA
>NW_004949098.1:8957659-8958332 GCF_000317375.1 Microtus ochrogaster
AAGTAAAAAAAAAAAAAAAAGAAGTTAGAGTCAATGGGCCAAACAGTGTTTTAATTAATACAGTTTCTTTGTCATTATTTCGGTTCTGGGTGGCGGGGACAAACAAGTGGCCTTCTCCAACACATCCCCTACTAGAATGTCTCTTATTTAAACAAGTGACATAAGAATCAGACAGAAGGAATAGAACACACCATGATGCTATATATGCTGATATCACTAATATTGCTTGAAACACCTACAAACACTTTAGTATTCTGCCATTTCCTTCTATGGAAAACATATACACATACAAGTATATATGTATGCACACATTTTATGTGTGTACATGTACATACATATATAGAGAGAATGTACATATGTGTATTCACACACAGAGAAAGAAAAAGAGACAGAGAGACAGAAAGTGACAGAGAGAGAATTAAATGATAAATAAATTTATGTCCATAGACCACTTTCATCACATCAATTTTAACACTGGGTATTAATAAACTGATTTGTATACTTACATGTCTATGGCAACGGTATCATCAGTAGTCAAATAGAGACTAACCCATCATATGCTACAATAATAGAAGGTATACATAGAATGTGAAACTGCACAAATTACCATAATTAATTGATGGAGGAAGGTCATTGGTTGATAAATAAAGAAGCTGCTTGACCTGATAGGTTA
>NW_004949098.1:8961892-8981404 GCF_000317375.1 Microtus ochrogaster
TTATTTCAGGTAAAGCTAGCCGGAGGCGGCCAGGGTGCTGGAGATGCAACCTCGCCACTCATATTACTACAATTAATTTGAACATAAGGTGGAAAATAAGCCATACTGTGTCACTCCTTTTATATGAGTTTCACAAATAGGTAAACACACATTATGAGTTCTGTGTGGAAATCATGCTTATCTCTGTAGGAAATAATAACAAGGACACACGGATAAGTGTCTGCTGAGCTACTAATGCTTTCTCTCTTCCATAGGCACACAGATGCTCTCATTAAGTCTTTCCCCTGGGATCAGGTAAAGTCTCTCTTTGTTTTAGATTAAAATGTATTCTAAAGATTTTCCCTCCATAAGTTTGTACATCATTGTGGCAGTCTTCCCCTCAAGTGCTTCGACAGAAAACTGTGTAAAACATGTAATTTAAAATTTTATTAGAAACAAGGTTGTTTGTTCTAATGTTGAACTCACTTTTTCAATATGCCTTCAAGTTGCATTTGCTATTCTTAAAAAAGATAGCAAACCAGGGCTGAAGAGATGGCTTAGTAATTAATTACTCTTGTTGACTACGCTAAGGACACAGGTTCAGTTCCCAGAATGCTCTTCATGGCCTACAATAATCTGTAAATCCATTTCTAGGGTATTCAAGGCCATCTTCAGACATTAATTTACACTAATTTATGGGCACATGATGCAGTGGCAAAAACAAGAGAGAATTAAAAAGAAGAAACTAGTATATTTTATTGTGACTTTTTAAATAAAAATACTCTAGAGTGAATCACTCCAAAATTGGAAAGAGAACATTTTTTAGCATGTGCAATTCTGGTTTGGGAAAGCAAAGCAAAGTCACACTCGAGTAATAAATATTTATGTTTCTAAATAACAAATCATTGTGTTTTAACTATATTGGCAACACTCAAATTCACCTTGGAATGTGTTTTACCATAATCTGTTATGAGACCATAATTTTTCTTTTATAAGCATTAAATTACGAAAAATTAAAAATGAATAAAAATCTGTATTATAAAATTTGACAATAATTTGAAAATGTGGCCTCATTTGACAACTATCTCAGAAGTATATGAATTTATATATCTGTATGTGATATTGTGCCATTCTCTGACCCAAATTCTTTAGAGACTGAGCATATGGATAAAGATTCCTGCTTGATAATGGACTTCAAGTCTTTTCACTGAAGCAAGCACTGAAATGACCAAACAATGCAGTTGTAGTCATCTGCTTAGTAATGCCCAGATTCCTTCTGCAGAATAAACAAATCTTTTTTACTGTAACTGAAAGCAGAAATTATCCAGTTGATCCACACCCTCATTAAAAGTTACATTTATCTGCTGCTTAATAATTACTTGTGTGATGTTTGCTCTGTCTTAATCCCTACTGTTTTAATTTCTATGCTTTTGTAGTATGAGTTGGCTCTTTTCACAAAGTTAAATAATAGAAACAAGTCAAACTACCACACATGATAAAAATACTAAGGAAACTTGTTATATACATACTGTGGAACAACATTTAACTTTAGAAAATATTTCCATTTGTGGTGATAATGACAAACCTGGAGGAAATCACAATAAAGAAAACAAGGCATTCAAAGATGAATAGTATTCTATGATTTCATTTTTGAGAAAAATGATAAAAAGAATAAGAAGGAGAAATCAGGGGTCTCCAGAGATTGTTTAAGCAGTACAATGATGACTACACGTGGTTAAAAGTAAAAATCATTGAAAAAGATGTAGTTATGTCCAGCAGATTTGACAGTCAACAATACTATGTGATCACTTTAAACTCCTAAGCAGCCAGCTCATATCAGTCTCTCAATGAACAGCAACACAGCAGCAGAAGTAGAATAGAAGATTTGTGTAGGGGACCAGTGTGAATAGATGCTTGATTGCAGTATAAGTTTATACAGATATATGAATTTGGTGACACTAATTAAAGCATATAAATTAAATATGTGAAAGCTTAAATATATCAGTTGTTTCTAAGGGATGATATTTCAGAAAATTATTTTGAGTGGGCATAGTGCACCGTTAGAGCAAGCAATCAAGAGGCAGCAATCTGAAGATAGTATATCTTAGGCCATATAGGGCTACATAGTAATATAATTTCACCACATATATGCACCACCATAAGTAACGATAATTTGATGATGAATCTTCTAGTTATTTAAATAATGATCTGAACTGATTTCTGACCCATTAAACAAAGCTAAAATGTCCTTATTATTTACTTGTCAGAGGGGTATCAAGGTTGTGTTTGAAAGATCTTTAGCCAGATAACATACAAGAAAGAGATCCTTAGGGACAATGAAAAGGGGAAAGTGATGCAGAATTTAAACCAATGATTTATTGAAGTGAATTGTGAGATATAATCATCATTCCAAAACAGCATTTTCAGCAAAACCTTCACCAGGAACTTTCTAATCTATCAAAATTAGTGCCCCATAATGTTTATGGTATGAAAATGCAATACTTTCCACATTTCAAAATGTATTTCAAAAGGGTACAGTACAGTGTCTCCTCTGTAATATGGAATGAGGAGATTAAGAGGAAGCCCTTATATTAAGGAGAGAATGAAAGAGTAAGCATCATTCACAGTTTAATTTATACCTTTAAAACCTGACTGCAAATATTTGAAACTAATATATGATTATATGTGGAAAAGAAAGGAATAAATTCCTTAAACATAAAGAAGTGTTTAAGGATATCACAGACACTGCATCTAAAATCATGGTTTCCTGATCTGCATCTTAAAAGGAAAGTTATTTCTTCACTTAAACAGATGGACTCTACAATGTATTATGTTCCTGGCACCAAAGCTTGTAACAGTTAGGAATCACGAGTGACTCACTGTCTATAGAAACAAGATAAAAACTAATATGCGTGAATAGTCAAGATGTTGAAATTCTGTCTTAACCTTTTATTAAAAAAGACAGAGTTTACACTAAAATATTGCCACTTCAGGGACCAGAAGGTGAGTTTATCAAGTAATTTTAGTATGAAAGCCCATTCTCTATTGCAGTGATCAGTTAGCTATAATATACAAAGGAGCATATTTCAGATATCTAGAGATCAAAAGACAGGTATCACAAGGTGATTCACTCCTTCCAACATGGGTTCCAACAAGTATTTAAGGATTGCATGCTGGGCATGCTAAGTGCTTTTACTTACTAATACCCCCTCACAATGAGCACTTTGAAAAGGCTCTCCCTCACTAGAACTTACAAAGAAACATGGAAGAGCTATGATGTTTCAGTCATTAAGAGCATTTGTTTTCTGTCAAAGGATTTGGGCTCAGTTCCTTGCACTCATATTGTTTCTTAAGAACACGAATTTAAAAAACAAATTTTAAAAGGGAAGCACATAGTTTTAGTGAGGAAAATGGTGATTTTAGAACAACATGATAGAGTTATGAGAGGTTGAGGGCCATTTAAAGTTATAGTAATAGTTTAGATTATGAGAGAATAGAAGGGGAGGGGATTAAAGAAAAATCAAATACAGATCAAAAACAGCCTCTTATGTGTTAATAGGCATAGAGAATTACCGAATATTTATGAAAAAGAGAAGGAGCTAAACTATATTTAAATAATAAGACAAGGAACAACAAATACTCCAAGTAAGTAAAGTTTGGGTCTTAAACCCTACCAGTTGTTACATTTTGATAACCTGGTGTAGCTGGTCTTTCTTTGGAGTGCCAGTTCCGAAATAATGACGTGGAGACTTCTTATTAATTTTCAGTTCTTGACCTTAGTTTAGGTTTATACCCAACTATCTCTTATAACTTAAGCTGTTAATATTAATCTACATTCTGGTTATGTCTCCATACTGTATATCTGACTCTCTCCACATCTTGTACCTCAGATTCTTCTCAAGTTCTTCCCTCTCCCTGAAAGTCCCACCTATTTTCTTCTGCCTAGCTCTTGGCCACTCAGCTATTTATTAAACCAATCAGAAGGCGCTTAGGCAAAAACACATCTTCACACTGTACAAAAGATCCCACAGCACAGCACCCACTGTGGTAAGAGGCTACAGCCTAGAAACTACTGATGGCAAAGCTCTGAGAAAAACCTCTAAAATTACTATGAGTATTATGTCATACATTTGTTTTCCATATGCCACTTTTAAGAGTTCATATCTCATATCTAAGAGTTCTTCGCATATTCTTTGTGTGTTGTTCTATGGTCCTTAGGGGCACAACTGAATAAGAAAAGGTATAGAAAAGGGGAGAGTTCATAAATTATATTTTTATAAATTATTTGTAGTCTTTCAATAGCTGTTTTCAGATAACTAAGTATAATTAGCCATGACTAGAAAACAATGGCATTCTCTGATAAATTAACTAAACTGTAGAAAACAAAAACTATGCAATGAAATGCAAATGTGAAAGTATAAAGTTAAAAAGTTTAATTAAATTAACTAAATGTTAAATTTCTTTTCTCATTGTGTTATTAAGCTTTCTTTCACTGTAAAAATACTTTGAATAATTAGAAAAATATTTGGGATAATCAGACTATTAAAAGGAAGGTGTTTTTTTTTCCCTTAAAGATTTGAAGATTCAAGTCTGACAAGGTGTTTGTCTCCAACTAAATAAAAAAGAAAGTTCCATACTTCTGAAATAGATAATATAGGGTTCACATTTTTATTTCAAAATGAATTTTATAAAAAAGAACAATTAAAACAAAGAAAGGTAGGTCCCAGAAGGATGAATTTTTATTTGTCTATTGACTGACACCATATTGCCTCGTAGTGGCATATGAACATGAATATCAAAGTCCTGTACAAGTGGTCTTGCTGTCTATAACCCACATGAACACACTGTCCACCTGCTTTCATGTCTACAATTTCTCCCAGCAGGTATTCAGTAACCCCTGTCATCTCTAACCTCCTGACACCTGTCTCATCTCTGACTTCATTTAAAAACTAATCACATCATACAACAATTGACTACCTGCAGTGACTTTAAACATGCTACGTACAGTGTCTGAACATACCTAATTACCTTTGAATTCTTAGTGGAGTCCTACATAACCACATGACACACAAACTCTCTATCCTGTTTAAATTTTGAAAACCTGATATTTCCCAATTATTTGGCAGCAAACATTGTTTGAGATAAAAGTTACTTTTACAAATAGAGTCTTCTAAAGAGTATGTTCAACTTTGAGTCACTCAACAAATTCTCAGTGAATTAGTAATAATCCTCATGTAGCTATTTCTTCAATTTGTAAGGAAAACTTCTATAGAGAAAATGTATTTGACATATGTTTATTTTACTGAGGGAAGTCATACTTCAACCTACTTTTCTTTTTTTTTTAAAAAAAAAAAAGCTAATAACCTAAGGCACATCTTTGGGATGAATTCACGTCTAAATTTTGTGCTCAATAAAAGTGGAATTGCATCCATCCATCATATGAAAAAATCCAAATATGAATGAAACAAGGTTATATAAAACAAAATGTACATCTCTAGAAACATATTCCCAAAATACAGAAGTATATGAAATCCCTGATAGGGAAGTGGCGGTGTGAAGAATGCTTGGTAAAATCCAGGCGGATGTGGACAAGTAAAATGAAAGGAATAAGGCAATGCACATTATAAGTCATGTAAGAGAAGAGTTAAATAACTGAGATATCCAAATATCATATTCAATAATCTTATTATTCTATATTAGAAGAAACATAAATTCCATGGAAAGAAAAGAATAAGGCAATTCATTATCATATCATCCTTACAAATGCAGTTTAGAGGAGCCATTCACCCAGAACAGGAATAAAGGCAACTCCTATGAAGATGGATGGTGATACGTGTATAAACGTCATTAGATGAGAAGATAAACAAGTAATCAAATTATTAAAATAGCAAGCCATCAAAGTATAAAATAAATGAGGGGAGAAAATATTGGAAATACCTAAAAATACTTACAAAATAGTAAATAAAAGTCTATTCCATTACTGAAATACAAATACAGACATGAAGCCGGGCAATGGTGGTGCACGCCTTTAATCCCAGCACTCGGGAGGAAGTGGCAGGCCGATCTCTTTGAGTTCGAGACCAACCTGGTCTACAGAGCTAGTTCCAGGACAGGCTCCAAAGCCACAGAGAAACCCTGTCTCGAAAAAAAAATACAGACATGACATTAAAACTTTCAGTCTAATATAATGTATTTCAGAAGAAGATTTAACAGTATACTGACTTCAAAAAAATCTTCTCACACTAATTGAAAGACACAGATTCAAAATAAAGAATAAAAAGGGTCTCCTAAGCAAATGGAATCTGAAAATAACCAAGAATACATAGACTTATATCAGAAAAAAAAACATAGCTATACACTATATACCAAAGATTTGAAAAGGTCAATTATCATACAATATACTCAAGAAGACATATAAAAGAAACCTATACCCATTAAATATTGAAGCACCCTGCTGTATACAAACAGCACCACTACTTTAACAGATAATCATAAATTCCAACAAATATGAGATGTGTCAGGAGATCTTCCAGTCTAAAATCAACTAAGTAACAACAGAATTAAAGTGCTGCAGATTAAATAGAATTTTCATTTAGAAATCACACCATCTAGCAGGTGTAGAATGTACACGAACATAGTATATTTTAGTAAAACAAAGGATACTACATTTTAAATCTATATTGTATTTCTTTCTGATCACAAAGAGATATGCATAAAATCAATGGAGATAAAAATTAGAAATTAAGCAAGTATGTAAACACTGTACATAATATATTTGAACTGTGAGATTATTGTGGAAGTTAGAATGATAATATAGTTTCCTCAAAAGAAAAGAAAATGCAAACATGGCTTTCTAAAGCTAGCTAATAGAGTAAGGGCAGGATGAAGATGAAACTGAGAGCAATTGGTGACTACATCAAAAAAGAATGATCTCAAGTAAATTCCTCCAGGAATTTCAGAATGAGACTGCGTCTGAGAGCAGCCTCCTCCTGTCTTATATTCCTCTCTAGGGCTAGGATTAAAGGCATGAGCCACCTGATTTCCATGGCAACTAGTGTGGTTACTGGGGTTAAAGGTGCATATCATTGTAGCTACTGGGATTAAAGATGTGTGTTACCATAACCTGGTCTGTAAAGCTGAGCAATTCTACTGTTTTACTCAGATATTCAGGTAGTTTTTAATTATTAAAATACAATTGAAATGCCACTACTTAGGAAGGTGACTATTAAACTTATTCAAAACCAGATGGAACATTCCTTCAAAAGTCCTGCTTCACAGAAAAGCCATTTCAGACTGACGTCAAGGTCAGTGGCTGCCTGTTTTGCTTTTCAGATCTTCTGGTTGGACCACAATTTCTGACCTTGAGTTTTTATTAACTGTGCTTCATTCCTATGTATTCTGATTGGCCATTTTAGGCAGCATCTTGTCATTTTCCTGCCCAAATGGCTAGCTTTGCCACAATGAAAGGGAACTTCATATAGAGACTCTTTGATCTCCATCACCATTATTTTTATAAAATAGATTGGTGCTGCCAGGAGCAGATGTGTCTCACTGTTATGAAAAGTTTTAGGCTATTAAACATCATAAATATCATATTCTGTAGATCTTTGAAGGTTTTAAAGATCAACCGTCTATCTAAAATACATCTGTTAAACCTTGAAAACTTACCCAACATAACTCCAAGTTTGATTGTTTATACTAATAGTTTTCAAGGACTGGAATATTACATCACACTTCTTTTTTTTTTTTTGGTGGGGGGGGGTGGTTTAGAGACAGGGTTTCTCTGTGGTTTTGGGGCCTGTCCTGGAACTAGCTCTTGTAGACAAGGCTGGTCTCGAACTCACGGAGATCCGCCTGCCTCTGCTTCCCGAGGGCTGGGATTAAAGGCGTGCCCCACCACCGCCCGGCCACGTTTCTTTTTTTAAATGAGCTGCATTGGTACAATACCTTATGCAATAGTAGAAACATACATATAGCATAAAAATAAACTTAAATTGGTCCCAATATACAAAATCCATACCAATGTAAAATATTTGAGGTGAATAGTTATCTTTTTATCCTATATTTCTGTATTCCCAACTGAATGATGAATACATTCATAACCCACTAAATGACCAAAACCATCCAACCCATCTCCTGGGATTATGAAAGTTGTGCTCTCTAGACTACTTTCTGTTGTCTGTGTGTGAAGGTATTACTAAGGGACCCTGAAAACTTACAGAAAATGGTCAAATCCTGAGAAAACTATCTATAACACTGTACACTCTGTGTAATAAGAAGGTACAGGGTTTATCTGAAGTCCTAGCTATAACACTCTGTGAGGTTGGACGATCTCAGCTAGAGGCCTTGAAGTTGTTCTAAATTCAGAATTCTGAGAGGATTTCAACCAAGGCGCTCTAAAAGGCTGGTGCACTTGGGCCACTCATTTTCAGTGGTGTTTGGTCCATTTACTCTGAAAATACACAAACGTTCAAAAGTAACTTATGTATCAGCAGTAACGCAAGTATTTGATTTTTTTTGTTTTATCTTTTAGCATCTAAAAGACATCTGTCAACTTTATATGTTTGTTTGGACTATATAAACAAACTTCTGTCCATGCCATAAGGAAAGGTGGCATGTAATATGAAGTCTTAAAGACTCTGTAACCAACAAGATTTACAATGTTTTGTCCAGTCTCAGAGCTATTTCTGGTGAACCATCTCTTCAACACCACACATTCTTCATGATATAAAAAATTAAATATAAAAATTGAACAATATCAAATTGAAGAGATAGTCTAAATCTTTAGTCACACAAACAGCATGGTGTTGGCATAAATATAAGTATGAATTAATGAAGCAGAACAGTGAACAGAGAAGTAAGTAGATACATACTCAAGTAATTCACCACAAAGGTATATAAACTTAAGTTGAATAAACACAACTTCCTCATCCCAGGGTGTTTTGAATAGCTAACCACCACATAAAGATGGTTAAAATCAACCCATACCTCTCACTCTGCATAAAAATCTTTTCGAGGGCTTGATTTTTTTTGTTTGTTTGTTTTTTGAGACAGGGTTTCTCTGTAACTTTGGAGCCTTTCCAAGAACTAGCTCTTGTAGATCAGGTTGGCCTCAAACTCACAGAGATCCTCCTGCCTGCGCCTCCTAAGTGCTGGGATTAAAGGCATGCCCCAAAACCAGCTGGCTTCAAGAGCTTGATTTTTTTTAACACAAATGATGAATGTTATATTCCACTATCTGCATGGATTCCAATAACTCCACTCATTCTTCTGCCCATTTACCCTCATAGATTTGATATGCCATGGCCAGAACAGTTGAGTGCATGATTTTTTGGAAGGGGTAGAAGTGAACAGAGGAGGAAGTAAAGGGAACAGAGAAAAATGTATAGCTCAATAAAAACAATTAAAAAAAGAAAAATTCCAGTTTGGTTTAGGCTGGGATAATGAGATATAAGAAGATTCACATTTTTCCTTCTGTGGGTATGTCTATGCGAGTACATATGGTGATAGATCAATGACTTAACAATTTGAAAAAAAGATCTAATGTGCACATGAATTTATTCACAGCCCTATTGCAAGCAAAGAGGGTTATTCTTGTCCACACGAAATGTCATTTCTGTTGCAAATAATAAGAATGAATGGCATGGAATAACAGGCACTCTATCCCTGACCTCTCCATCATCATTCTGAGAAGTGATGAGAAGCTGTTCCTAGTAGTTCAGGTGCTCCTGACCATAATCCAATTATATGTACCTGGGCAAGAAGCAATGACACATCAGTATCATCTTAGCTTATAAAACATAGGAAATTAATGAATAGGTTATTTGCTGTGTTATAAACTACAATATTTAGAAGATCCTGGGATTAGGGCAAAAGTAGTAGGAAAATTGTAGAAAGGTTATGCATGGAAAAGTTTAATACATGCCTGCATTCCCAGGACTCACAAGGCTGAACCTTGAATTTAATCCTATTTCTAAAGAAATAAATAAAGAGCTCATAGACATATCAAATATTAAAAAGAAATAAAACATTCAAATATATAATTAAAATTTTGAAAAAAGGTAAAAACTAAATCCTATGCTGTTTCTGTATTCTGTTGCTCTTAATATTAGTCAGAAACATAGTACAGTGTCCACAGAAATGTATTGCATATTGCAGATGACTTGAAAAAAAACTAACTTTAATTTTTATTTCTATGAAAGGGTACAGAACACATCCATCACTTACAACTGCTTTTCTGCCTTATCAATTATTAAATGACTCCGTTGTGCTCATTTCTTCATCTATTTCGTGCAAGGCTTCACACTGAAGAGGAAAGGGGAAAAGTTAAGTTATTTTACTGAATGTTTTAGTACGTATGTGTCTCATGCTCTGTGGCAAGCATCAGCCATGCTTATTTGCAGGATTATGTGCTTGCTTCCATAAATATTTAAGAATGTGCCAGTGTGAAGATTTTGTGATATTCTTCACTGCATGTACATTTCCAGGTATCCCACACTTCCAGCTGTGACTATAATACTTCCCAGCAGGTACAACTCTAATTTCACCTGAACAGTACAGCAAAATCTGACTGTCATATACACAGATATAATCTTCAATGTTTGCTAACTAGTACCTTTTCTGAGCACAATATATAAATTTTATGATTTTCTTCTAAACTTTTAAACTTCTTTGTACAAGATTTTACTTTTAAAATTTTAATTACATTTATTTCTGCATACTTGTGCACATAATTACACTGTCTGTGGTGGCCACAAAGGGGGCTGGAGCAACTGTAGCTGGACCTACAGGCAGTTTTGACCTGTCTGCCATGGAGTTTTTTGTTTTTTTGTTTTTAAATTTATTTATTTATTAAGGATTTCTGCCTCCTCCCCGCCACTGCCTCCCATTTCCCTCCCCCTCCCCCGATCAAGTCCCTCTCCCTCATCAGCTTGAAGAGCAATCAGGGTTCCCTGACCTGTGGGAAGTCCAAGGACCACCCACCTCCATCTAGGCAGTTTGGATGCCATGGAGTTTTGAATTGAATTCTTAGTCTCTAAAAGAGCATTTCATGCTTCTAATGGCTGAATCATCTTTCCAGATCATCCCAAGTTTTGTATATGTCATAATTTTAGCTCTTAAGATTTGCTAATTACATTTTATGTTCACCACAAATTTATTTGCTTGAAGATATAATCATTTGTTAAGTCTAGAATAAAATTTGCTAAAACAGGAGTTAACAATCTACCTAATGCCAGAGAGTTCTGAAGAGTTGGATACGCAGTTTGAAACTAAAAGTGTAATTTCACAGTTTTCAAGTCTTTGTGTGTAGCCTTTCTCTACAGAGTAATTCATACTTTATATAAATTAGTTATTATTTTCATAAAATAATTTTAGTAATGGCAGAATTAATAGGTTGTATTTTTAAGGCTACAAATTCTATATTTGATGTTTCCAGAGATTAAAGCTTAAATGGATAGAAATTATAAACCAAACCCATGTTTATTCTATCAGAGAATTGTTTAATCCTATCAGAACTAAAATTTACTTTAGCTGAATGTACTTTACAAATGAATATCAAGGGCACCTAAACATGATTTTATTTTATCATCCTTATTCCATGGAGTAGAAAAAGTTTTAGCTAAGAAGCAGTGCCCAAGGAAAGTCTCAGTCACAGCAGATTAGCAAGTAAATAAAAAAAGTGAAGCTTCTCACAGTCATCTTCACTAGTTAAACAAACAAAATCAACCATCAATATGGAAAATTACTATAACCAGGATCTGGAATTCATAAAATTTTAAGAAAGTGGACACAACTTTGTAATCAATACAAAATAGAACCCAAAATATCTAGAAAGTAGTTTGTGCCAGGCTAACTCAATTTGTATCAACTGATACAAGAGTTATCTGAGGAAGGGAATCCTCAGTTGAGGAAATGTCTCCATAAGTTCCAACTGTGGGCAAGCCCTTGTGGGCACTCTCTTAATTAGTGATTGGTATAAGAAGGCCCAGTCCATTGTCGATGGATCCACTCCTGTACTGGTGGTCCTGGCTTCTAACAAAGGCTGAAAATGCCCTGAGAAGAAAGCCAAAAAGCATTACTTCTGCAATTCCATTTCCAGGGTCCTGTCCTGCTTGAATTCCTGTTATCTCTTTTTTTTTTTTTTTTTTTTGCTTAAGAACTATAATGTGGAAGTATAAGCCAAATAAATCTGTTCCTCCCCAAGTTACTTTTGTCTTGATATTTTTATCACAGTAATAGTCAGCCTGAGTATGAGAGAAATTTGTATCGGGATAGCATGGTATTTGGGGCACAGACCTGAACAGCTGTTTTTGGATGGATTCTGGAGGACATTGGAACCTTGGACTAGAAATGCCATTGAGTGTTGAGAACACAATGAACTATTCTGTAGAAGCTTGAAGGAGTGACATCTGGCATGTAATGTTTCAGAGGGAAGTAGAAAGACTCTATTAGGGTTGCTTGTTATTTTGAATTAAGATTCTGTTGTTCTGGTCAGTTGGTACCGAAGAGTAGATACCATGATGTGAAATTTTTGTTTACCGTGACAGTTGATGCTGGCGAGCTAAAGTTGAGAAATCCGTGGTGATTAAGAAGGGACCAGTATCACTGAGGTGAAATCTGGAAAATGTGTCCTAAGAGGTAGTATACAGAAACTGTGTTCCAGAGTTAACCAAGATTATACTTCTCATTGGCAACCAAACGTGATGATGTAAGAGTCACCCACTGATATTCGTTTTGAAGGCATAAAGAGATCATAGAAACAACTGTGGCTTGGCACTTTGAGAGGGCAGCAGAGACCATTGGTGAATATGCATCTTCAGTAGTGGTTGAGGGCCCAAAATTAAGTGGATCATGCAGTGAAATTGAAGCTTGACACCAAAAAGAGAGACCAGGAGATCCTTCTGATAAAAGTACAGTTCTGATAAAAGTTGCTGCAGAACACCCCAGCATTTGGAGATGCCAGTACCACAGGAGGACCACCAGGGACAGCAGCAGACATGGAGCTGACCCTACTGACAGGGGGTGTGGGTGAACTGGCCCCAGAATGTGAGTTTTGTAGATCAGACCCTAACTATCATCTGTCATATGGTGGATTGGGCATGGCAAATGCCCCCCACCTCACTGCTGCCTTTGGTGGGTGGAACATCTGGCCTCAAGGTCATAAGAACAGGAGAGCCTGGAAATCAATATGACAGTTTCTCAGAAACATGGGAATATAGACACAGCAATACTAATTTTGGTCATATACACAAAAGATGCACACTCATACCACAAGGACATTTACTCAACTATGTTCATAGCAGCATGTAATAGCCAGAACCTGGAGACAACCTAGATGTTCTGCAACTAAAAATTGGATAAAGAAAATGTGGAACACAATGAAGTATTACTCAGCAGTGAAAAAACAACAACATCTTGAAATATGCAGGCAAGTGGATACAACTTGAAAACAAACCATGATGAGTGAGGTAACCCAGACTCAGAAAGACAACCATGATATGTACTCGCTCATAAGTGGATATTAGACATAGAGCAAAGGATAACCAACCTAGAGTTCACAGAGGCATATATGGATATATGGATCTCCCTGGGAAGGGGAAATAGACAAGATATCCTGAGTAAATTGGGAGTGTTGGGTGGAAGAGGAGTGAAGAGGAGAGAAGGGGAGGGTGCAGGAGAACATAAGGATATGGAAGATGAAGCTGGGGGGAGGACAGAGAGAGATCAAGACAAGAGATATCTTGATACAGCATACCATTATGGGATTAATGAGAAATCTGGATCTAGGAAAATTCTCAGGAATGCACAAGCATGACCACAGCTAAGAACCTAAGCAATAGTGGAGAGGGTTCCTGAACTGCCCTTCCACTGTGAGCAGATTGAGGACTACCTTAATTGTCATCATAGAACCTTCATATAGTAACTGACAGAAGCAGATGCACAGATCCATATCTAAGCACTGGGACAAGCTCCCATAGTCTTGTCATGGAGAGGGAGGAGCGATAATATGAGCAAACAGTCAAAATCATGACAGGGTAACTGATAGAAGCAGCTGGCTAGAGCTAGTGAGAGCTCACTGACTCAGGTTTGACAGTTGGTAACCTGCATAGGACCATAAAAATGCCCTCTGAATGTTAGTGACAGTCATGTGACTTTGGCAGATTTTGGCTTTGGAACCAGTATTTATCCCTAGTGTATGAACTGGCTTTTTGGAGCCCATTCTCTATGGAGGGAAATCTTGCTTGGTCGAGATATAGGGAGGAGGACCTTGGTTCTACCTCAAGTAATGTAACAGATTTTATTGACTTCCCACGGGAGGCCTCACTCTTCCTGTGGACTGTATGGAGTGGGTTGGGTGGGGGAAAGGAGCGGGCAAATGAGTAGGGGAGGTTGAGGGAACTGGGAGTAGTTTGCAAAATAAAAAAGGATTGTTTAAAAAAATAAAATAGAAAATAAAAATTAAACAAAATGCCTAGATGCAAAATTTTCCCTGCCTAATTGCTTTAGTTAGAACTTTGAGGATGGCAACAAATTAAAAGAGTGAAACTGAAAATTAAAAAAAAAAAAGATGCTTAAAACTAATTCTTCTGTTTTAATACTGGAACTTGTAGTAGAAAAAGATAATTATCTCCAACAAGTTGTCTTCTGACTTCCCTTGCAAAGAGTTGCATTGTGTGCCTGCTTACCCATGTGTACCATCATAATAAATAAAATTACACTTAAAACATGCATACAGGGAGAGAGGACTTCGTAAGACTAAACAGCACCCAAATATTTAAAGTTCATAAAAGCGAAAAAGTAACCTAGAAAACTGAAAACAAAACCATCAAACAAAAACATGATGCTAACAATAAGTGAATATACAATATTTGAAGAAACAACAAATGATCAATTGTCAAATGCCACTTAAGGAAGGGGAAAAGAAACAATATTTTGACAGCTAATGTTTTCAACTCAAATTTTCTTGCCAGTTTAAGATAGACTATGATCTTATTACATGATCTAAAATTTATTAAGAAGTAAAAGGCACACTGATTTTTGTGAATTAATTCTTCAGATATAGTAAAACATTCTTTGACTCTGAGTGCTAGCACTAGAAGGACAAATGAAATTAAAGAGGCCCCTTCAACATAAAGGTTTGTATGATGAACACAAAAAGAGCTCGTGTAAGAGAATAGATATAGTAAAGCTGGATACCCGGAAGAAAGGTGGGATGCTAATCAATTCATGGTTTGCAGTAATATCATTAATTCACACTCAAAGTGTAAGCCAAAAATCTTCCTTTGGCAGAAAAAGTGATCCTAAGGAGTGTTCCCAGTAGAAATGAAATAAAATCACTTTTTATAACAAATGATATTTAATCATGTTTATAGAAGTGCTATTTTCTATTAATGTCACTAACATTAGATGAGGACATATGTTTTCTCAACTCTGTATCTTTACTATATTGATTTGCCTTAAGTTAAAACTCTGAATATGTTGCTCTCCATAACTCAGAATGAACCTGGAAAACTGGAAGGAATTAAATATGGAAACAATGAAAATCCATCAACTAAAGTCTTACTCCTTACCACAGTAAAAGACTGCTGTTTCCGAAGAGATAATGAAACTATAAGAAATATTTACTGTTTGCACCAAAATAACTTTAAATTTAAAATGTGAATGAAGAGATGGCCCGAGACTTAAGAGCACTGGCTGCTCTTGCAGAGTACAGTTCCCAGCACTAACATCCATCACTAACTCCAGTTCATGGGAATCTGCTGCCCTCTTCTGGCATCCATGAGAACCAGAAATGCAAGCATGCAGGGCGAAAAACGCGCCGCGTACATTCAGGTAAACCACACATTTATATAGAAGCCGAATGAAGATTTTACATTTTAAAACAACTAAGGTGCAATGGTGGTGCTAAATGCACTCATGTTGTCCTGCCACTGAGAGTGTTAAGGTGATAGCAGTACTTTCTAAAATAAAATTGTGTTTACAGTTTATTGCAGGATAGCCATTCTTAAATTACAATTGTTTATTGACTGGAAATCATATTGGATCTAAGGTTAATAATTCATCTCATTGAGGAAAACAAAATTTCAGAATGCAACTAAGAGTTTCTGGCCAAATTCTAGTAAATTGATCTTCCTAATAAAGTATGATTAATATATTAAATCTACAAGAGAAACTTCACTGAGATATATTGAAAATAAGTTATTTAAAATAATATATTAATGGATCTTATGGTACATGTATTTTATAAACTGATGTGTTACACATTTTAATTTATTAAATGGTTTTATTTTAAACATATTTCATACATAAACTGACAAGTTAAACATAAATTTTCATTTATTATATACATAGATTAAGCTTGGGGAAAGTGACAACAACATAACACAAATGAGGATTCACCATTGATTAATAACTTGAGGACATATAAAACACTCACATAACATTGATCAATCTTTTGAATAGACCAAGGTAATATATCGCTATGCAAATTTGATCCTGTATTGTACAAAGTTAAATATTCCAGATGAAATAATTCACAATAACAAGTACTATTTTCAGAGGTAATTTTTAGGCTTACCCAATTTGAAATGTTTTAAACCATGTGTTTAAAATTAAAAGTGCAGCAGAGTTCTTTTAATATACAAAATGACAAAATTATAATAGTGACAAAATTGAATCAACATAATTATCATCAAAAATAAATAATTGTTATATTTTTGAGACACTTAAACTTTGATTGATTTAAAAAAACAGTCTTTAAGAAATACACAGTTGTTTTCCTAACTTAAAATGAGTTCAAGAGCACCACTTAAGTCATCTACTATATGCACATATCTTTTCAAAGATTTATATGACTTCAGAGTATGAGTAAGAGTTCATCTCTTGAATTCTTTGTTCAACGATGCATTTTTCCTCAATTCAGCACGGCAAAATGTTGCATAAAAAAGCTCTTATAAATTTATCACTACCTAATGTTGTTTTTGATTCAATAACTATTATACAGGAAAGAAAATTTGATATAAATAATATGATTCACTTGAATTAGTTCAGTGAGTTAGTATGATTAATTCTAAAATTTTACATAGGATCTTTTGGGAAGAACAAAGGTTTCTTTCCTAAAATTCTAAAGAATGAGTAACTGGAGGTTGCACTATCTCTAAGAAGATCCTGCGTCTGGTGAGGGACCTCTGCTTATGGAGACTTTGCTGCTGTAGAGAGAGGAATATCCTCCTTTTACACTGAAGAAAAAAAGAGAGGGAAGGAAAAGGCTTACTAAACTTTTTTTTTTTAAAAAATAAACTTATTTTATTTAGAAAAAAATAAAGTTTATTCTTTGAAAATGCCATATATTTATCCAACATGTATTGGTCTTCAACCGCTATCTCCTCCCAGTTTTCCTTGAGCTGAGCAATCCATCTAACTTTCAACATCACGTTGTTTTAAAGTCGTCATTACTAATCTTGGAATCCTATTAGTGTTGCCTGTATGGGAAGGAGTGTGTGGTCATCCACTGGGGCACAAGCATCCTAAAGTAGTCAAGCCCCCAAAGAAGAATGACTCCTTCTTCAACAGCCATTAACTTTAATTCCTCCTCCTAAAAAGACAAAATATCCCATAAATGAGAATCAACTGCCATTGGCAATCATCACAAGAACTTCTCCAAATATGTACAAATTTATTGAAGTGAAGGTTGATTCCATAATTATGAATGGATGCACATTCAAAATCATCCTTCCATGTAGGAAATAAATTCTCAGATGCAACTTCTAAGGTTGGTTATCACCCAAACTACATGATGTCAATCAGTGTTGTTTTATTTTATGTGCATGAAGAGAGTATGAACCGGCATCTCATGATTTATTAATCTCTCTTTTCCATGATTATTAGTAAGTTTAATCAGTACTAAAACAGTAGAAGGACATCTTGATTTTCCGTTCTCTTAGATATTATCTTCATCATCATCTCTTTTTCAATTTTTAATTTTATATCTCCCTTTCCTGTTTCCACAAACCAGGTCTTTTTGGGTGGACTACTGATTGTCTCAGAACTGTTTTTGCAATATATTTAAAATATACATATTTTTTCTCTGCCTTTTGGGTTTATAAGGGCTAATTTAAAAATTATTTGTTGCTTCTTGGGCAGTGGTGAGGCATCCTTTTAGTCCCAGCACTCAGGAAGCAGAGGCAGGCATAATTCTGTGGGTTCAAAGCCAGACTAGTCTACAGAGTTAGTTCCGTGTCAGTTCCCAAAGCTACAGAGAAACCCTGTCTTGAAAACCAAAAAAAAAAAAGTTATGTGTTGCTGTTTTCATATACAATTATTGCTAAATGTGTTTGTTGTTTCTTTGCTTTCACTTGAAACCTCAATAAACTTTATCTGTTTAATATTAATCATGTTTCATATTAAAAGCTTTCATGCATATATTATATTATAATTATAATTATTAATATTTAATTTTAAATTAAAAGTCAATTTTTAATTAACAGAAATATTATTAAATATTTTAATGTTTAATATTGAATATTTCATAATATGTTAGTAAAAAACTTGATTACTTATTCCCAACAAATCACACTTTATTTTTTGTCCCTCCAGGAGGGTTTCATTATGTAGAACATGGACTCTTCTCAATTCCACAGAGACTCTCCTGCCTCTGCTTCTGCCCCTGCCTCTCCCTCTGTCTCTGCCTCTGAGAGTACTGGAATCAAACATCTGCACCTACATGTCTGGGATCACTGAAGATACTTCATATTCATATGTTTCTGTTATTTTATTCCATCCAGAGTCATCCATTAGCTAGCTCTTTTCATCTGTAACTATTTCTCTTTTTAGTTTCTTTCAACTTTAGTTGTTATGCATGATATTTAAGAATAATTGTTTAATTGTGGGAGCTGGAGACAGAAAAATAGTCCTTAGCATTTCCTGAGAGCTAACTTAGAATACATAGCCCAGCAAATACAAGAGGGCCCTTCCTTGGCTGTGCCAGATGAAAAGACAGAATGGAGTAACAAAAGTTGTCCTCACACAAATATAATGGAAAACGCACACTACTACATACATGCATACATACAGAGAGAGAAAGAGAGACAGAGAGAGACAGAGAGACAGAGAAAGACAGAAAGAGACAGAGAGGCAGAGAAAGAGAATACCTTCCAATTTTCAAATTTATTTCTTTTAGTTTTGAGAATATAATTCAAACATTCCCCATACCCTTTCTTTCCTCTAACCCTGCCTCCCTTCCTTGATCTTTTTCAAATTCATGGCCTTTCCCCCTTAATTATTTATTGATTTATTTGCTGTCTTAGTTATTTTTTTTATTGCTTTCAAGAGACACCAAGACTATGGCAACATATATAAGGAAGACTTTAATGAACTTGCTTACAGTTTCAGAGAATGATTCCAAGACCATGATGCAAAGAATGTGTCAGCAGACATGGGTTGGATTAGTAGCTGAGACCTTACATCTTGTTGACAAGATAAATGTGTGTGTCTGTATATATATATGTGTGTGTATATATATGTATATGTATA
>NW_004949098.1:8981504-8993303 GCF_000317375.1 Microtus ochrogaster
TATATATAGAGAGAGAGAGAGAGAGAGAGAGAGAGAGAGAGAGAGAGAAGACTAGGACTGACAGGAGAATTATACCTCCTACAATAAGGCCACACTTCCTAAACTTTTCCAAATACAGTTCCACCAACTGGAGATCAAACATTCAAATAATGGAGTCTATGGGAGCACATTCTCATTCAATCACTGGTTGTCAGTATTCCTTAGTTGCCTACAGTTCTTTGGATAGAGTTGTAACCTCCTGAGATTTCTCCTATACACATCAATGACTAACATCTTTGTGTTCAGCTCATATTTAGGCAGTTATCTTGATGAGATGTTATTTGTGTAGCTTCTGATATTTCTAGGAGGTACAGTCTCACCACCCCCCTTCCTTCACAAGGATCCTCGAGCTTTTCGTACAGGAGCTGTGTTGGGACTGGGCACCACATCTCTTCAGTTTTATTGGCTGTGGTTTTCTGTAATGGTCTCAGTCTGTTGCAAAGTGAAGTTTCCTTGGTGTAGGGTGGGAAATACACTTATATTAATTTTCTTTATACTCTGTCAGATAAAGCTTCATAGTTAACCTTCTTACAGTGAAAGATAGTCTAAGTTGAAAAATATACCTTACAGATAATCCTGCTTGTGCACATTATTCCTTAAGAATTCTAGAGGACATTTATTAAAAATCCACTTGCTCCACAATGCCAGTTCATGCACCAGGGATAAATCCTGGTCCCACTGCCAAGAGTCCCACAAACAGACCAAGCCATACAAGTATCATCCAAATTCAGGGGGCCTAGTTTGGTTCCATGCAGGCTCCCCTGGAATCAGTGCAGAGTATATATTAAGGGCCTCAACCCTGAGGCAGGGGAAAGGACCTCGGTACTGCCTCAACTCAAAATGATAGGCTTAGTTGACTCCCCATGGGAGTCTTTACCCTCTCTTAGAAGTGAATGGGAAGGATCAGGAGAAAGAGGGGACAGAGAGGGAACTGTGTTTGGTACATAAAATGAATAAAAGGTTTAAAATAAAACATCTGCTTCCACCCTTGCAATAAAGGAGAGATCACTACAGGAAGTGACCTCTTGATTCTACTTATGATGGCTTTATATAGAAGAGGAGAAGATACTTCATACAAAGTTCATGATGAAAACTGAAGATGAAAAGATGAAACTAGCAAATAAGTGAGATTAAAAAATAAATTCATCAAACAAGAAAAACAACTGCCAGATAAAGCAAACTAACAAATCAAATAAAGGAGAAATGTAAAATCCACTATCAACAAAGAAAATCACACAGTGACTTATATTGCAACAATAGTTATTGTAATGTAGTTTATTGCCCTCTTGTACAATACACCCTGACCCCAGCCTCCCTTCACTACTCCCAGTCCCCTCTACACTCTCATCTTCCTTTCCTAGAGACCCAATGCTACTCTAACCTTCAATCAATGTCTCTTTTCAATGAATAACAATAAAGACAGAAACACATGGCTGCTCATAGTTTTGAGAAGAAGTGATAGTTGAATGCTCAGCCAGAGTTCATGCAAATCACCACTTCTGAGGTGGCTGCAGCTGGAGGATATGACTAAGTAATTCAGAGGAATAGAGATATAGGTATCATAAGTATTCATCAGTGCTAGGGTAGATGTTTTAGTGATGCAGTTGATTTCAAGGCACCCAAACCTCTATGAAAGTTCACCCAATGAACTCTTGCTAGACCTGGGTGGAGTCATCTATGTGGTCTGCCATGTATTTTCTATTTGGGAAGAATAGGTGCTTGCTCAAATTTACCCCAGGTAAAATCACACAACCTATATTCACTGTGGGACATATTAATAACAACATGAGTGTTAAGTCATATTTGCCAAAATAGATACAATAATTCTACAATTATGGTGTTAATTGCAAATCTTTTGCCCTCTAATATTTATATAGTCATTTCTGACTACAAACATAGTAGAAAGGATTGCATGCATCAAAATTTGAAACCCACAAGAATGCAAGAAACTGTTGTTTACTGTGCTTGACCCTTAACTACATTGATTTCTCAAAAAAATAAAAAACACACAAAACAAGTCATGTCTACATAGACAGTTCATGTGAGGGTTGATGATATTCACTTGGTCAGTCTCTCAGTGTTCTCAAGCAATAATATAAATATCATTATCTCAGTTGTGATGGTTAGCCCTGCCTGAGGTTCCAGCATGTAAGGGATCATGCCTCTGGCTGGGTCACAGAGTGGCCAATGTCCTCAGGATTTCTAGGTTAGAACAATAAATAGTGAACTAAGAACTGTACAGTGGAAAATATATTGGTGCTTGGTTTGTTTACTTGTTTGTTTTTGTTATTAGTTGTTTTTCAGCATGAATGCAACTAATTGCTTTCTTTATTTTTGAATTCTGTGCCTCTTTCTTTCAGGAAAATAATTAATAACCCAAAATTTTCTCATATTGTTGCCAACATTTACTGACTATTACTTATCTTAAATTTTTGGTTTCTTTAAAGCAGTCAATGAAACTGAATAATAGATATACAAACGGGTACCATTGCTTCTCTAACATGGTGAAAAACTTAGTATTGTTTCTTATAACAATGCTTATTGATAAATGGGCCCAAAAGCACCTTATAAGTCAAATCAATCTTTTACTCCAATGAGCTTTGTCCTCAGTTCAAATCAGAAGTGAGAATTAGTGTCAGTAAGTTATATTGATTTTGTGATGCATTTACTCTCCTAATGGAATAATGTGGTATATTTCAATGAAATTGTCATATTAAGCAATTCTGTAATGCTAACAGAGGAAGAATTAGTCTTGTCCATCAACAAAATACCTGATAATTTATTCAATCACAAGTAATCAGCTATAAACTGGAATAATACTAGAGGAATAAAATGAAATGCACTCAGTAGGTTATTTATATATCGTATGTATGTGTAAGTGACAATAATAATTAAAGAAGAAGTGATGTGTTTGAGACAGAATGTGTAGACCTTGAAAAGAGTTAGACGGGGAGCAGCTTCTTTATTCCACGGGACTCTGCTTCTGTACTGAAGAGATCCATTCAGAGAGTTAAGTGTGTGCACACCTGGCCGGTTGGTCCAGAACAGAGTAAATGGCCCCTCCAGCTCCTGCTCCAGAGGCTTCTTTGTTCCACATGACCCTGCCTTCCCCAAGCCTTCCCTATTGTCTGCAAGGAAGAGTTCCTGCTCCTGCACTGAGTAGATCCATCCAGAGGGGTAAGTGTGTGTCAGCCTGGCAGGACCATCTGGGAACGGAGTACAGGGCTCCTCCAGCTCCTACTGCAGTGGCTTCTTTGTTCCACATGGCACTGCTTACCCCAAGCCTGCCCTGTTGTCTGCGAAGTCCTTGGCCCAAAAAGAGTTACTGCTCCTGCCCTGAGGAGATCCATGCAGAGGGCACTCCTTTCCATCTTTGGAGTCCTCAGATCTACCAGCACAGCCAGCTCCAGTGCTGAGGGGTCCTAAGAAAGGACAGACCAAGAAAATCCCCCAAGTATACAGTCTGTCACAGCAAAGGTTGGACCAAGGTGCTAAGACTCTACAGGCTGTATTAGAAGAAAGAGATAGGCAAGTGCCAATACAAGAATTTCTCCAACAACCTGAAAAGCAATGAGACAACACCAAAATCCAGTGAACACACAACGGGAAGACTTGAACACCCTATTCCAGAAAAAGTTGGAGAAATAGACTTTAAACATAATATTATGAAAATAATAAAGGTCCTTAAATGGGATATAAAGAACTTCTTTAAATAAATGAATGAAAAGACAAACAAAAAGTTAGAAGAAATTAATATGTCTCTCAAAGATACCCAAGAAAACCAAGAAAAAGCAATCAAATAGGTAATGGAAACAGTTCAAGACTTGAAGTCTGAAATGGAGGGAATAAAGAAAACACAAACAGAGGGATGGCTGGATATGGAAATTCTGGGTGAATGAACAGAAACTACAGAGACAAGTACAACCAACAGGATACAAGAGATAGAAGAAAGAATCTCAGATGCTCACTGATCAAAGAAAACAGTAAATCCAACAAATTCTTAACACAAAACATCCAGGAAATCTGGGACATCATGAAAAGAACAAACCTAAGAATAATAGGGTTGGAAGGAAGAGAAGAATTACAGCTCAAAGGCCCAGAAAATATATTCAACAAAATTATAGAAGAAAACTTTCCCAACCTAAAGAAGGATATTTCTATAAAGGTACAAGAAGCCTACAGAACACCAAATAGACTGGGTCAACAACAACAACAGCAAAAAAAAAAATCCCCTCACCTTATAATAATCAAAACACAAAACATACAGAATAAAAAAAGAATATTAAGAGCAGCAAAGAAAAATGGTCAAGTAACATACATATAAAGGTAAACCTATCAGAATTACACCTCACTTCTCAATGGAAGCTATGAAAGCCAGAAGGTCTTGGACAAATGTGCTGCAGTCACTAAGAGACCATGGATGCAAGCCCCGACTACTATACCCAGCAAAGCTTGTATTCACCATCGATGAAGAAAACAAGATATTCCAAGACAAAAACAGATTTAAACAATACGTTGCCACAAACCCAGTTTTACAGAAAGTACTAGAAGGAAAACCACAACTGAAGAAAACCAACATCACCCATAATAACACAGACATCTGACAATCCTCCACCAGCACAACTCAAAGAAGGGAAACACACAAACACTACCAACAAAGAAAAATAACTGGAGTTAACAATCACTGGTCATTAATATAACTTAATATCAATGGACTCAATTCACCAATAAAGAGCACAGGTTAAGAGAATGGATATGAAAACAGGAACCAACATTCTGATGTTTACAAGAAACACACCTCAACCACAAAGATAGACACCACCTCAGAATAAAGGGATGGGAAAAGGTTTTCCAATCAAATGGACCTAAGAAAAAACCAGGTGTGGCTATACTAATATTTAACAAAATTGATTTCAAACTAATATCAAGCAGAAGAGATAGAAAAGGACACTTTATACTCATAAGAGAAACAATTGATCAGGTTGAAGTCTCAATCTTGAATATCTACACCCCTAATATAAAAGCACCCACATATGTAAAAGAAACATTACTAGAACTCAAAGCATACATCAAACCAGACACACTAGTAGTAGGAGATTTCAACATTCCTCTCTCATCAATGGACAGGTCAACCAGACAGAAACCTAACAGAGAAATAAGAAAACTAACAGATGTAATGAATCAAATAGACTTAACAGACATCTAAAGAATATTCCAGCCAGAGAAGAATATACATTCTTTTCAGCATCTCTTGGAACATTCTCAAAAATTGATCACATAATTGGTAACAAAGCAAACATCCATAGATACAAAGAAATTGTAGTATCCACCTGTTTACTATCGGATAACCATGGAATAAAGTTAGAATTCAACAACAATGCTACCCCCAGAAAGCCTACAAACTCATGGAAACTGAACAGTCAACTACAGAACCACCCCTGGGGTCAGGGAAGAAATAAAGAAAAAAATTAAAGTCTTTCATGAATTCAATGAAAATAAAGACACAACATACCCAAACCTATGGGAAACTCTGAAAGCAGTGCTAAGAGGAAAGTTCATAGCTCTAACTGCCCACATAAAGAAAATGGAGAAAGCTCATATTAGAGACTTAACAGCACACCTGAAAGTTCTAAAAAAAAGAAGTAGACTTACCCAGGAAAAGTATAAGCCTGGAAATAATCAAACTGAGGGCTGAAATACAAAAAATAGAAACACAGAAAACAATCCAAAGAATCAATGCAAAAAAGAACTGGTTCTTTGGGAAAATCAACAAGATTGACAAACTCCTATCCAAATTAATCAAATGGCAGAGGGAGAACACACAAATTAACAAGATCAGAAATGAAATGGGGAACGTAACCACAGATACTGAGGAAATTCAGAAAATCATTAGGTCTTACTACAAAAGCCTGTATGACACAAAATTGGAAAATTTAAAAGAAATGGACATTTTTTTATATAAGTACCATTTACCAAAATTAAATCGAGACCAGGTGAACAATTTAAATATACCTATAAGTTGCAAGGAAATAGAAGCTGTCATCAAAAACATCCCAACCAAAAAAGCCTAGGTCCAGATGGTTTTAATTCAGAATTCTACCATAACTTCCAAGAAAAGCTAACAACTATACTCCTTGAATTGTTTCACATAATAGAAAGAGAAGCAAAATAAAAGAAGAGTCATTGCCAAACTCTTTTTATGAAGCTTCAGTTACCCTGACACCAAAACCACAAAAATACTCAACCAAGAAACAGAATTACAGACCAATCTCACTCATGAACATTGGTACAAAAATTCTCAATAAAATACCGGCAAACTGAATCCAAGGACACATCAAAAAATTATCCATTAGTCAAGTAGGCTTCATTCCAGAGATGCAGGGCTGGTTCAACATATGAAAATCTATCAATGTAATCCATCATATAAATAAACTGAAGGAAAAAACATGATCATTTCATTAGATGCTGAAAAAGCATTTGACAAAATTCAACACCCCTTTATGATAAAGTTCTTGGAGATACTAGAGATACAAGGTTCATACCTAAATACAATAAAAGCAATATACAGCAAGATAACAGCTAACATCAAATTAAATGGAGAAAAATGTAAGGCCATTCCACTGAAATCAGGAACAAGCAAAGGGTGTCCACTCTCTCCATACCTCTTCATTGTAGTGCTTGAGGTTTGAGCAATAGCAATAAGACAACATAAGGAAATCAAGGGGATTCAAATTGGAAAGGAAGGAGTTAAACTTTCATTATTTGCAGATGATATAATAGTGTACATAAGCAACCCCAAAAACTCTACCAAAGGACTCATATAGCTGATAAACACCTTCAGTAATGTGACGGGATACAAGATCAACTCAAAAAAATCAGTAGCAATCCTATACACAAAGAACAAATAAGCAGAGAGGAAAATAAGAGAAATATCACTTCTCATGATAGTTAGAAATAGCATAAAGTATATTGGGGTAAAACTAACCAAGAAAGTGAAAGATCTATTTGACAAGAACTTTGAAGAAAGAAATTGAAAAGGATACCAGAAAATGGAAGGATCTTCCTTGCTTTTGGATTGGGAGGATCAACATAGTAAAAATGTCAGTTCCACCAAAGGCAATCTATAGATTCAATACAATTCCCACCACAATCCCAATAAAATTCTTCACAGACCTTGAGAGAAAAATTATCAAATTTATATAGAAAAACAAAAAACCCAGGAGAGCCAAAACAATCCTACATATTAAAAGTACTTCTGGGGCATTACCATCCCTGACTTCAAACTCTATTAGAGAGCTACAGTAATGAAACAGCTTGGTATTAGCATAAAAACAGAGATGTGGACCAATGGAATTGAATCAAAGACAAATTCACAAACCTATGAAGACCTGATTTTCGACAAGGGAGCTAAAATTATACAATGGAAGAAAGAAAGCATCTTTATCAAATGGTGCTGGCATAACTGGATGTCAACCTGTAGAAAAATGAAAACAGAACCATATCTATAACCATGCACAAAACTCAAGTCTAAATGGGTTAAAGACCTCAATATAAACCTTTCCACAGTGAAACTGATAGAAGAGAAAGTGGGAAGTAGTCTGCAACACATGGGCACAGGAGACCACTTCCTATGTATAACCCCAGTAGCAGAGACAAAAAGAGACAATGAATAATTGGGACCTCCTAAAACTGAGAAGCTCCTGTAAAGCAAAGGACACTGTCATTAAGATAAAAAGGCAACCTACTGAATGGGAGAAGATCTTCACCAACCCTGCATCAGACAAAAGCCTGATCTCCAAAAGATATAAAGAACTCAAGAAATTAAATATTAAAATTTTGAATAACCCAATTAAAAATGGGGTACTGAACTGAGCAGAGAATTCTCAACAGAAGAAGCTCAAATGGCCAAAAGATAATTAAGGTTAAATTCCTTAGTAATCAGGAAAATGTACATCAAAATAACTTTGAGATACCATCTTACACCTCTCAGAATGGCTAAAATCAAAACCACCAATGATAGCCTATGCTGGAAAGGATGTGAAGTAAGGGGAACACTCATCCGTTGCTGGTGGAAATGCAAACTTGTACAACCACTTTGGAAATCAGTGTGGCAGTTTCTTAGAAAACTGGGGTCAACATACCTTAGGATCCAAAAATTCCACTCTTGGGAATATACCCAAGAGATGCTTAATCATACTACAAAAGCATTTGTTCAACTATGTTCATAGCAGTACTATTTGTAATAGCCAGAACCTGGAAACAACCTAGGTGCCCCTCAATGGAAGAATGGATATAAAGGTGTGGAATATATACACATTAGAGTACTACTCAGTGGTAAAAAACAATGACATCTTTAATTTTTCATGAAAATGGATGGAAATAGAAAACACTATACTGAGTAAGATAACCCAGACCCAAAAAGATGAGTATGGTATGTCCTCACTCATTAATGGATTCTAGCCATAAACAAAAGACATTGAGCCTATAGTTTGTGATCCTAGAGAAGCTAAATAAGAATCTGAACCCAAAGAAAAACATAATAAATGGGCAAAAGTTGGGAGCATGGGGGTGGGGTGGGATGGTTGAAGGGGATAGGAAGAGAGAGAAGGTAGAAGGGGAGGATTGGGGAGAGATTAGGGTAGTGGTATGATTGAGATGGAAGAAGGGCAGATATGGGAACAGGGAAGAAGATATCTTAATTAAGGGAACCATTTAGGTTTGGCAAGAGACTTGGCTCTAGAAGTGATCCTAGGTGTCCATGGGGATGTCCCCAACTAGGTCCTTTGGCAGCAGAGGAAAGAGTGCCTGAACTGTCCTTGCCTCATAATCACACTGATGAATATCTTGAATATCACCATAGAACCTCCGACCAGTGTTGGATGGAAATAGAGACAGAGACCCAGATCAGAGCACTGGACTGAGTCCCCAAGGTCCAGTTGAAGAGCAGAAGGAGGGAGATGAGCAAAAAAGTCAGGACCACGAGGGGTTGGTCCACCAACTGAGGCAGTGTGCCTCATCTAATGGGAGCTCACCAAATCCAACTGGACTGGGACTGAACTAGCATGTAACCAAATTTGACTCTCTAAATGTGACTGACAATGGGGGCTGACTGAGAAGCCATTGATAATGACACTGAGACTTGTTTCTACTGCATGTACTGACTTTTGGGGATCCTATTATATTTGGATGCATGCCTTCTTAAGCCTGTAAGTAGAGGGGAGGGCCTTATACTTCCCACAGGGCAGGGTAATACCTTGCCCTCTCTCAGGACTGGAGGGGGAGGAGGAAGGTATAGGGGGAATGGGAAAAAGTGGGAGGAGGGGACGAAGTGGAAATTTTTATTGGTGTTATTTATAAAGTAATAAAATTAAAAAATACATTTTACATTTTATAACATTTCCATACTAAATATCTTAATTTTCAATAAAAGTAAATATAGGTATTGTAATCATCCTTTACAATATGATCTCTTTTAAATATCAATTTATTTCTTCAACCCATGTAATATTGAAGAAATATTGAAGAACAGTGATTGTGGCCAAAGAACTTATAGCAGGTTAAGGTACTTGCCATGGAGGCCAGCAATATGAGTTTAATATGGGAAGCCCACTTGGTAGAAGGACAGACTGAGTTATGTGACCAGCGAGAACCACGTGACCAACGTGAACCACATGGCAAGAGCCCAGGTCCCTGTGCCCATCCCCCAACTCCTTACCCTATATAAGTTGTACCCCATCTCTAATAAACGGAGGCTTTGACAGGAAACCCAGCTTAGCCTCCTTCTTGTCTCCTAGCTCATATCTTCCAGATAGTGCCTCTCCGGGACCCTGGAATAACAGAGATTTATGTGTTTGCTTTATGTGTTTGCTTGCGGACTCAAAAGGGAGTCCCTCGAGATGCGAGAAGTTAGGGTACAATCCACACAGCTATGCCTGCCAAGCAGGCTGGCTGCTAGGGCTAGAGAGCTTGTGTGTTTAACCCCCTGCTGTATGGAGCAAAAGCTGACAGACAGGTTTGCTATACAGGAATCTAGACTCAAAAAGCTGCAGCTTCACTTAGGACAGTAAATATGCTTCTTTTCCATTTTAAAAATCTTGCTCCTTGATCAAAATCTTTAGTTTGTAGGTATATAAGTTTATATCTAAGGTAGATTAATTTCAGTACTGTGGTTCTGAAGAAAAGTTTTAAAATCAAAGATTGTGATACATTCAGAGGATTTTTAAAATTGTTTAGGCTATCCTGAGTTTTTATTTCTTTCGTATAAGGTTGGGGATTGTTCTTTTGAGTTCTATATTGTTCTTTTGAGTTCTGAAAAGTTTTGCTATAATTTTAATAAACATTTACGTTAAATCTGTATGTGAGTTCTGTGAGGAATGTTGCTATAATTTTTAATGGACATTTACACTGGATCTGTAAACTGCTTTCAGTGAAACTGTCATTTTTGCTGTGTTTCTTCTGCTTTCCCAAGAAAGTAGGGGATCTTTCAAGATTTAAAGTTCTTATCCTACAAGTTTTTCCATTTGTACGGCCTGCTCTTGGGTGGGAGTCATATTGTTTCAGCTTGAGGTCCTTTCTGGCTGCTAGGTGTGGCTTCAGGGTGGCCTGCTGAGACTCAGGCCTCTTAATTAAATTTATCAAGGGCCAGAGTTATACTCTAACAAGTGATAATGGTTAAAAATAAAAAAACATTTCCGCCTTCACAGGCAGAGATGACAGGACCCAAAACTTCTGTCCTGCTTGCTTAGAGTTACTCCAAGATATTTTGTGATATTCATAGATATTTAAAAGGATGATGTCTCATTTATCCTAGATGTAAAAGAGATACATTTGGATTTTCAGATTCTGGGTATGATAAAGTAATTCTGCTGTAAGCAAGGCTGAGCACATGGTCTTATGGTTAAACAACTTTGTATTTAGGCCCAGAAGGGGTATTGCTGAGTTTTGAGGTAGATATTTGCCTAATTTAAAAAAAAATAGCCATCGTGGGGGACTCTCAGTTCTGGGGAGACTCTCACTTGGGTCTTGGTATGGCGCGGCTCCCCCATAGCTCACTGGAGGCCGTCCTTGCTGAGGTCGTGCACATGGCCTTGGTTGGGGGGGAGTTCGACCCCGAGTGAGCAGGAGAAAGAATTTTTGAGGAAAGGGGCCACAGCCCAGTGGTCCAGGAGGGTCATAAATTCCAAAAATCCAGTGGTGGCCGCAGGAGGACAGCTCCCTGCCTCAGGACCACTCCCAAGGTCCTAATCAGCTAGTTCCTAAAACAGTACTGTGATAATTGCAGCTGGAAAACCTGTTTTTCAAGGTTAAGGTCTGGCTTTGTCTTCGGCTAGTTCCTGGTGCAGGGTCACTGAACAGGCTGGCCCTGGATTTTTGGTTCTTCTCTTCCTGCTGGGAGAGTCTGGATTCATCCAGGTTTTTTAATACTAGATATGATCCAGGGATGGCTATGCCAGTATGCACTTCCAACACCAGTTTACACTTCCAGCAATAAAGTTTTTTCTCTACCCACATTATCTTAAGCATAAATTGTTAGCAATAATTTTTAATCTTGGTCATTTCTGTTATTCTTTTTTAAAAATGCTGCAAGATCCCCGCAGCAGTAGGCAGCAAAAATGGCTGCTGGTCCCAGGGTGGCAGCCTGAGCAGTGGCAGCGGGCCATGTGGCGGCAGGCAGAGGGCCCTGGGAGCAGCTAGTCCCAGGCAGAGATGGCTGCTGGTCTCAGAGCAGTGGTGGCAGGCCATGTGGCAGCAGGCAGTGGG
>NW_004949098.1:8993769-8995474 GCF_000317375.1 Microtus ochrogaster
GAGACCAGGCACCATAGCCCAAAGGAACTGGGACGGCGAACTCTCAAGACTGCTTCCGGCTGATTGTGGGTGTCATCTTTGGGGGGGGCATGAGAGAAGGCTGGGTGCTGGTCACATCCTGGCATAGCTGGTCTCTTTGCTTCTGACCGATGTCTGTGGCATGAGAATGTCTGGTGTCCCTAAGGTATTGGCAGAACAAAGAACAAAGTTAAATTAAGGAAAAAAAAAAATTTAGGACCAGGGAATTGAGGGGGATGTATCTGACCTGTTTAAGGTGGATTCTTTAATTCGGCTCCCTGGAACTCACGAGAACTCCTTGGGTTTGTGAAAACAGAAGCTTTAGACATATAATGACTGTAGCATAAGAGATAAATTTGTTTGAAATTTGTTTGGTGAGGTAATCTGGGAAAACCTCTCAGCTATCAAACTGTCAGAGATCTTTGAGAAGGATAAGATTTTATTTGAGTTACTGATTAAAAAATGACAGAGAACTTACTTGGTTGGCACTCTTTTTTGGGTCCTCCATGGTCACTGAAGGTTGCACTTGACCTTTGCTGTTTAGCACAGGGCCTTCCAGGCTCCAGAAGATCCGGTGGGCTAAGAAATCTGTAGAAAGACAGGCCTACCTTGACCTGAGCAGCTAGGCTGTCGATTCGAGCAATTCTGTCCATGTCTAGAGAGGTCTTTACTTTAGATGAAAGGCAGGTTTGCCCAATGGTCAGCGCTGTGCAGTCAAAGCGAAATGCAGAAGGACGTTGTTCTGTGCGTGTTTGTCTTTTTGTCTTCTTGAGCTGCTGCTAGAAGCCAACTTGTCTCTTTTTTGTTGTTGTGAAAAGTTTTTAATAATTAAATACTTAAATATCACATTCCCCAGATCTCTGAGCAGTTGAGGGCTGTTTATCAGGTATAACTATAGTATAGAATTTGTTTGGAAAGTTGGGTCTGAGCTTGACCACACTAGCTCTCAACAGGTAAGATTTACATTTGTAAAAAGGCAGAGAGAGGGAAAAAACTGCTCATAATATAAGGTTAGTGGCAGAACTGACAATGGTAGAGAACAGCTTAAGAGACTTAAAGGTACATATTCCAGTTTAAAATATAAGACTCATGTTTTGTAGTCTAAAATGAGATGTAATAAACAATTATTATACATAGAGTGAACAAGAATTGGGCAACGTGGACGCCTCTGACAGGCCCTATCAAAGGCATTTGACCATTGCTCAAAACACATTTAACAGAGTTAGCATGAGGAGTTTAGTGAAAACCGAGTGAAGAGGCAGGTTAAAACCAGGAGACTGTGGTTACGTGGTCTGGCCCTCAGCCAAGATGGCGGAAAAAGTCACCTGACCCATCTGGCCTTCAGCCAAGATGGCAACCACCACGTGTTGTCTGCTCTGTTGGTGAGCTGCCATGCCATAACAAAAGCCGCAGCAGGGAAGGGCAAAAGGCTGGAACCGAAAAACTGCGGTGTATAGTTTTAATGGGGCCACTTATTTGGACAGAGATGGATAAGTACAAGGCATTAAAGCATGAGGCCAGAGTGATAGGTCTGGATGGCTTGGCTCCCATGGTCAAGGCCATGTAAACACCTGTATAAACCGTTGCACCTCAAGCCTACAACGAGAACAGTTCCCCATTAAGGCAAGATGCAGATTGCAAGAACACCCAGGCCCTGTGAACAGGAGTCCGAGCTCACGGGGGGGGG
>NW_004949098.1:8996446-8999122 GCF_000317375.1 Microtus ochrogaster
AGAGAGAGAGAGAGAGAGAGAGAGAGAGAGAGAGAAGAGGAGAAAGAGACAGAGAAGGGGGGAAGCAGAGAAGTGGGGAGAGAGGCAGCAAAGCCTCTCTGAGAGGAAGATGGAAAAGAGAGCAAGCTCAGGCAGGAAGCTGAAGATCAGCCTGCTTCAGTGGATGGGGAGGGGAATGGGTGTGGCTTGTCTCTTAAAGGGACCAAAACCATAACTTTCCCAGGTCTTCCTTATAATAAAAAGCAGGTATGTCAAGGAAGCAGAAAAGGAAGGGCCCAAGATGGCGGTGGGCAGGTCAGAAGTAATGGGAGTGGGCGTGTGTAGAGAGAGCCCGCCCTTTGGGGGCGGGACGGCCTCGGGAAAATGCCTATAAATTGGGGTGTACAAACGCTGGTGACCCCTTCTTCCTGGCTCCTATTTCTGGGCATCGCTGGAACTTCGGTTGCGTGAGTGCTCCCTTTATATTAAAGTTGCTTTTATATTATACCAATTGGCCTGAATTAATTTGATCCGCCTTCACCTGGCGCCCAACTTTGTGGCCCCGTACCCACACGAGCACCCGAGCGCTGGCCACAGCCGCCCGGCGGGTCCCGGTTTCAGCCAGCGCTGCAAGGGGGAACCTAGTGCAGAGCTGCACAGG
Organism: Microtus ochrogaster; assembly: GCF_000317375.1. NCBI lineage: Eukaryota > Metazoa > Chordata > Mammalia > Rodentia > Cricetidae > Microtus > Microtus ochrogaster. Next base: position 8,997,087 of record NW_004949098.1, read on the forward strand.
ACAGCTTTCCACACCGACTCTGTTTGCGACTCCCTGTGCGCGCTCCCCGGCCCAGCGCGCTCCGGCGTCCGATATCGGGCAGCTTATTAGCCTAGTGCAGCCATTGCCAGCGAGACACCCGACTCTGCTCGCGACTCCCCGGCCCAGCATGCTCCAACGTCCCCGAGCGCGAGCGGGCACGCTCTCTCGCTGCTACTGTTCCGGGGTTTAGATTGCGCTTCCGGGTGCGCTTGCCTGCGCGTGCCCTGCCTGTCCCAGCGGCGACTGCTGCTGCTTCCGCAGCCGCCTCCCGAGCCGCCAGGTGTGTGATGACACCAAGCTGACCTTTGCTAAGGCAAGGTGGAAAAGCCCTTGCAATGCATTATAAAAAAACCCAACCTATGTATATTTGGGGTTGAGGATATATTTATGCTTTTTTCACAGAAAGAAAAAAAAAGCTGGACCCCTGATGATGTCGAGGCTGTGGACACCCACAGAGGAGTTCCAGAGGCGACTGGGGAGAGGTCCTTGGTCCGGTCTTCCCTGCCCCCAAGGAGAGGAGTGCCTGATAACAGAACCTGCTATGCCACTCTGCAGGGACTCAATTCTGCCTCGAGAGTCCAGGGAGACCCGGCTGAGATAGTGCCAGGATGTGCTTCAGATAGCTGAATCCAGCTCACCTCACTCAGGAATCCCACTTGCCCTGAAGCACAAATGTTGAGCTGCTTCTGATGCACACTAAACATCTGACAGTTTTAATCTTTGGTACACAAAACTCACTTTAATTAAAATATTAATGCCTCTTTACTTAAGAAGCGGGAAGATTGGGGTTCCTGTCACTGTTGCTCAGAGACTGGAATTGTTGGTATTTGATAACAACAATGTATGTCATTGTGCTCTTACTGAAATTGATCTAATGATATTTGTAACTGCTTATAGATGTAGGGAAAGGTTTGACACACGCTATAAAGTGTTTGGGTTTAATGCATTTGCTAAAATTTTTAGATTTTGATCCCTTTTACACTGCCCTAATTGTTGGCAGGCAGCACACGTAATTTTATGTAGAGTAGGCATTTAGGAAGGAGATATACCATAGGCCAGACTAAAAGGTGAATACTGGGTTTGGAAAATGCCCTTTCTTCTTGTCTGGAAGATGGAGTTATTGGTGCCCAAATTATATAATTATATTTTTTGTTTGAGGAGCTCCTCACAGTCTTTTCATTAATGATTGATGCAGGGTCCCAACGACAGGAGATATTGTGGACCCTCGCCTGAACAGCACACCATACAGAGGTTGTAGAAACCTGCTCAACATGGCATGGTGTCAGGATGAGAATTGCACTCCACATGGCCTAAGACAGGGTGCCCTGTGATCTGCTTACTTTAAATCTTGCTAGATACCTTTTATTTGAGGAGCTCCAAGGATGGGTGACTTGTGGCAGGACATCCTCCAACCTAAGACAGGGTCCTGGGAACCCTAGGACGGGTAAGGGGGAAAAAAGACCTGGTCCCCACTCGACGTAAGAATCATAAGGCACCCCTCTGTTCCCAGGAGAGTTAAATTGCTTCACCATTCAAGAGAAGGGTCTCTCCTTGTCCCAGTCCCTTCTCCTTTATATCTGACACCATGGTTGGTCTCTGACCTGGTGCCCTCCACTTAACAGCTGCCTGTCTTTATAAAAGAAAGGGGGATCTGTCAGGAGCCAATTTCCTCCTAGGATTATTGCAGGAACCATCACCCTGGGGAGTGTGCAGAGAACCCCACACCCCTAATTGTGTTAGGAATCATTCAATTGACAGAGCCTACCCCACACCCAAATTGGCTGTTATGGAGAGCTATTTGTTAACGGAACCCACCCCACATTCCAAACTATCTAGAGAACTAGGTGTATCATCTCCTAGTTGTGACTTCCTGGCCTACATGACCAACGAGAACCATGTGACCAATGTGAACCATGCGTCAAGAGCCCAGGCCCCTGTGCCCATCCCCCAACTCCTTACCCTATATAAGCTGTACCCCATCTCTAATAAACGGAGGCTTTGACAGGAACCCCAGC
>NW_004949098.1:8999237-9009140 GCF_000317375.1 Microtus ochrogaster
TCTTTACACACAGAGACACAGGCACACACATACACACACACACACACACACACACACAGAGAGAGAGAGAGAGAGAGAGAGAGAGAGAGACAGAGAGAGAGAGACAGAGAGGTGAGTAATAAAGAAATGATTGTAATCAATAAATATATAAATAAATAAATACTGGCTTCTCAGTGGAATTGTGTGGTATTAACAATATAAACTAGAGTTGTAGAAAAACTTCCTAATAGCTAAATTTCATCATAAATATATAGATATTCTATAGAAAGATGACCACTGTTATAACTAGATTGTATCATGAATTGCCTAATAATTTTACCTGCAGATGTATTCCTCTTTAAAGTGATGACAGTGCAGTGCTTATCTTTCTTTGGTAAGTGGGTGTGAATGATGTATTATCACAATACCATTTCAAGTCTGCTGTTAATGTTGAGATTCATATGATTTTGATTTCTGTATCATGTCTGTTCTCTCTTTCCTTGTATGTTTTCTGTAGTTAAGCTATATTTTGCTTTAGAGATATTTATTGTCAAAAAGAATTGTTCAATTATGGTCATTTCCCACAATATCTGTACTGAAATTTTTACCTATTTTTAGTCATCTGCAAATTATTCTCTAGCAGGATAGATTGCTGCATATTGTTCATTGGTCATATTTCTGTTGTACAGTAGTAGTTTTATGATGGTCTTAAAATCTTCTAAAAGTCTTAATAAAGCCTGAGAGATGATTAAGTACTTAAGAGCACTTACTGAAATATATCTCTGTATATCTAGAAAGCCTAACTAACCTAACTATACGTTTGAATATTATAGATGACTCTCTATTAACCTGTATTTCTTAATTATACATTACATTTTAATTGACCTGTATACTCACAATACATTAATCAAGAGCAGAAATATACATATAATTGACCTAAAAATTGTGTGAAACCATAATCCATGCCAGTGCAAATTATTCACTCTATAGCATATCCCCCTTTAAATGTAAACAAACATTTAAAAACAATATTAGGGTGTAGGGGTAAGTCCTGCCCCTTAGGGAGCGTGTTTGCCTCGGGCTAATGTTTGCCTATAAATTTGGTGAGCGTGCTCCCAGCCGCTCCTTCTGCTTTCCTGGTCTCCATGGCGAACACGCCCCTAAGGGGTGGGATTTATCCCTACATTAGGAAATTTGGGCATAGTTTTTTTCCAAGATTATTCCTAATTTTTGTGGGAAATTTTTGGGGGTGCTGATGGTGACCTTTCTGGAGGTATTGGTTCATCCAACCAAATTAGTTTGGAATTAATCCACAGGTACTCATCTTTTGTGTAAACAAAAGCAGAACCTCTTTTTCAAAGCCACAAATTCTTAGACCCAAATTATAGACTCAAAACACATTTAAAATATGTATATGTTGATTTAGCTTAGCAGTCCTCAGAATAAAATGTCTCTCTGAAGTAAAAAAATATTTTAAAAAAACCATAATAATATACATCTCTGTATATATTCCATCTTTCCATGGCTTATTTTTCTTAATCTATTTTTTCTACAAGTTTAATATTTATTTTATTATTTTTACTCATTTTATCTATGACTGTCTGCACTCTTTTATATTATATTTACTCTTTCTTTACTCATTTTCTTCTTTCTCCCAAGACTACATACATTTTTTTTAAACACACTGTTTCATTTAGAAGTCTCTTATGTCTGGATCTGTCCTATTGTGTATTTGAAATCCTTTTCTGTCCAGGAGTACACCTTAAAATGCTAAGCTGTGGTCTGACTAGGAGTAAGGCTGCTTTGCCATTTGTTTCTGCCCAGTCCAACATAGTGGGTGCATGTTCACTGCCTCTGCAAGTCACGTGCGTCTCCCCAGTTCCAAATATGCAGTGGGTTTATGTTGCACCAATAAGCAGTTTGTAAGATGTTGCTCACAAACACCATTTAAATGCTGGTCTCCTGAAAAAGCCAGAGTTCCTGATGGCAGTATGATCCTAGGAAGTAACAGTTTTGAAACCGTGCATGTTTTTTGGCTACTGCTGAATCAGGAAAACCTCTCTTAAAGTAACCACAGCATTAAGCCATGCTTAACTTTCTAGAATTCCTTTTCAAGCTTTCTCAGGTTTTTGTGTGGATGTAGGTACCCATGTTGCTGTGCCAATCTATTGTAGGAGACTGATCATTCATTCCTGGCCACCCAGACTTGAAAATAACCACACAGAAACTGTATTAATTACAACACTGTTTAGCCAATTTAATTATACATATTTCTTGCTCACTCTTATCTCTTAAATTAACCTTTTTCTATTATTTTATATTTTACTTTTAGGCTCATGGACTACTGGCAAGTCTCTAGCTGGTGATTTATGTCTTTCCCCTCTGGTGGCTACACGATGTCTCTCTGATTCTGCCTTCTTCCTCCCAGCATTCAGTTCAGTTTTCACTGCTAGCTCTATTCTTCCCTATCACAGGCCAAAACAGCTTTTTTATTCATTAACAAGTAAAAGCAAAACATATACAGAAGGACATCCCACACTAGGAGACCTCTACAGCTGATAAATAGCTTCAGTGAAGCAGTGAAATACAAAATAATAAGCAAAAATTAATAACTTTTCTAATATTCAATTGAAAATTGAATTAGAAAAAATTTGGGGAAGCCAAATCTGTCATACTAGCCCCCAAAAGTAGTATTTTGGGTAATTCTAACCAAACAATGAAATACTTATATGCTTAAATCTTTAAGAAATTGAAGAAATCGTTGGAGGAATATATCAGATGAAAAGACTCACATGCTTGTGAATTCGTAGGATTAATGTAGGAAAAAAGCCATCCAACCAAAAATTCTACAGATTTAATGTATCTCCACATCAAAATTCCAACACAATATTCACTGAACTTGGAAAGATAATTTTCAGCTTCATTTTGAAACATGTATACACACACACACACACACACACACAGAGAGAGAGAGAGAGAGAGAGAGAGAGAGAGAGAGAGAGAGAGAGAGAGAGAGAGAGAGAGAGAGAGAGAGAGAGAGAGAGAGAGGATAGTTGAAACAATCCTGAATACAACTCTATTTCCCAATTTCTCTTGAATGAAGTTCATCATATTGGGTTTCATATTGAGGTCTTTTAATCATTTCGAGTTGAGTTATGTGCAGGGTGATAAGAATTGTTCTATTTAAATTCTTCTACATGCAACCACCCAGTTTGACTATTTGTTGAAGATGGTATTTTTTCCCAGTGTGTTTTTCTGGCCTACTTATCAAAATCAGGTTGGTGTAGGTGTGTGGGTCTTCAATTCTATTCCATTAAATAAGGTGTTTTCTTTTATGTCAGTACCATGCTGTTTTTGTTACTATGGTTATGTAGAAAACAATGAGATTGGGGTTGATGACACATATAGCAGTTTTTATTATTCAGAATCATTTTAATATATATATTTCTTTTTATTGAAGATAGATTCAATATATCCTGATTAGTTTCTCCTCCCTCTATTCCTCTTAGCTGCTCTCTATCCCTTCCCACCTAAATTCACTCCCTTTCAGTCTCTCACTAAAAACAACATTCTCTCCACACCTATTTAGCATAGTCCTTGAATCTAGATCAACAAGACAACTGAAGAATATAAAGATGATTAAAATTGGAAAGTAGAATTAAAAGTATTTTTATTTGAAGATAATATGATATTATGTATACATGACATTTAAAATGTCACAAGGAACCTCCTCCAGCTGATAGAAACTTTTAGCAAAGTAGGTGAATACAAAATTAATTCACAATTATTAGCAACATTTCTATAGACAAATGACAAATGGACCGAAAAAGAAATCAGGGAAATAACAGTCTTTACAATAGCCTCAAATAATATAGACTATGTTGGAGCAACTCAACACCAGGCAAGCAAAAGACTTCTATGATAAAAAAAAAAAAAAAAAAAAAAAACAACTTTAAGTCTATGTATAAAGAAATTGAAGATGATATCAGAAGATTGAGCTATCTCCCATGCTCATTGTTCAGTAATAGGATTAAAATGATAGAAATGACCATCCTACCAAAAGCAATCTACATATTCAATGAAATACCTTTCAAAATTCTAATACAATTTTTTACAAACTTTCAAAGGACAATTGTAAACATCATAGGGAAAAACAAGAAGGTCAGGATAGCTAAAGCAATCCTGAATTTAAAAAAAAAATGCAGTGGCTATCAGCAGTCCCAATTCCAAGCTGTACTGCAGAGCTCTAGTAATAAGAACCAGGTAATAGTGGCATTAAAAACAGACACACTGATCAATGGAATTGAATTGAAGTCTCATTGTTGCTTTATCCAGAATAGTCAGAAATTAGAAACAGACAGTCAAAGATGATTGAAAAAAGAAAATATTGTGAGTTTACTCAATGGAAGATGTTCATCCATGAATGAATGAAGAAACTGTGGTACACTTACACACTGTAATATTACTGAGCTGTTCAAAAAAATGAAATGATGAAATTTACAGTTATTGGATAGGGCTAGAAAAATATCCTTCTTCTAAGTGAAGTAACCCTGAACTAGAAAGACAAACATGATATGTATTTGCTAATATATGTAATATAGCAGTTATGTCTTTGATTAGCAAGCTTTAAGTTGTATAACCACAGAAGTCATGTGTAAATGAAGGTAATACGGGGAGGAATGAATCTCCCTACAAAGAGGGAATAGAATAGATAGTTAAGGATGAATGAGAATGGGGAAATATCTCCACATACAAAAATACTTGTCGTTGTTCACATGTAATTTCTTCCTAACAGAACTTATCTGTAACTGGCCTGTAAATTTATATTGCTTTTCTAAAACAAATGAATCGTGTCTTGTCTGCTGGGTAAACTTTGTCATTGTTAGATTGAAAGTGAATCCAAAGACAAACATATAGGCATCCTCCTGAATATTAACCTTCATCAGGCGATGAAATGAGACAGAGACAGAGACCCACATTGGAGCACCGGACAGAAATCTCAAGGTCCAAATCAGGAGGAGAAGGAGAGGGAGCAAGAGCAAGGAACTCAGGACCGCGAGGTCAGGGAACCCTGATTGCTCTTCAAGCTGATGAGGGAGTGGGACTTGATCGGGGGAGGGGGAGGGAAATGGGAGGCAGTGGCGGGAAGGAGACAGAAATCCTTAATAAATAAATAAAAAAAGAAAGTGATATTAAAATGACAGTTATACAACTATAGAAAAACAATTATCAACATTCATTTGGTATTTGTCCTTATATTGAGCTGAAATTTATTTTTCTTTAGAAAGTTGTTTTAGACAATTTGTATTTGCAATGGACTTGGATTCAATTCCCATCAGATATGTAGCAGCTCATATTATCTGTTACTATGATCTCAAGGGATCAACACCCTTTTCTAGCTTCTGTGGGCATCATGTGTTCAAGTTGGGGCAAAGACATACATGCATGTATAGCACTCATAGGAATAAAATTTTAAAAAATCTAAAGGTGGACTCCTGCTTTAATTATGCTATATGAAACTTCAAAGAGAAATTTAATCTCCCGTCTTCATAAAGCACATCTCATCACTTCTTCCTGTTACCTTTCTCAAGAGAATACGCTCTTACCTTCCTTTTGATATAATTATAATATTAAAATAAAATTTTAATATATTTTAAAACAATTACCATAACTCATTTGTCAACCTGTATATTATTTTTATTAAAATATACAATTAAAGGGCTGGAGAGATGGTTCAGGTCAATTAAGAAGTGTCAGGAGCCAATTTCCTCCTAAAATTATTGCAGGAACCATCACCCTGGGGAGTCTGCAGAGAACCTCACACCCATAATTGTGTTAGGAATCGTTCTATTGACAGAGCCTACCCCACACCCAAATTGGCTGTTAATGGAGAGCTATCTGTTAGCGGAACCCACCCCACATTCCAAACTATCTAGAGAACTAGGTGTGTAAACTCGTGACTTCCTGGCCTAGGTGACCTGACCGAATGTAACCTCCTGGACCATGTGACCAACGTGGACCATGCGGCAAGATTCCATGTTCCCACCCCCCAATTCCTTACCCTATATAAGCTGTACCCCATCTCTAATAAAGGGAGGCTCTGACAAACTTAGCATGGCCTTCTTCTTCTCTCTCAGCCCATATCTTCCAGATAGTGCCTCTCCGGGACCCTGGAATAACTGAACTGCAGGGTGGGTTACAACCCCTAGACTAAGTAACCCACCCAAAAGTGGTTTACAAAGAAGGCAAACAACTTCTGAGAGTCCAGCAAATCAAAGTTCTGTTCCTAGTACCCATGTTGAGCACTTCATCAATTCATTTACCTCTAGCTCTATGGACCTGATACTCTTCTGTAACTTCAGAAGGCAACTGCACACACAGCACACACAGACACAGAAACATACATGTAAATTAAAAATAAAAAGGTGTGTATTTTACATACACATGTATAACATTTGAAAGAATAATTTTAAATGATTTTAATAATATTTATTGGGTTTGAGGAGATAACTTTGCCATTAGTGCTTAATGTTCTATTGAAGAATGGGAGTTCAAAAACTGGACCATCTGAGGGGGTTGCAGGAATAATGTCCTTTTCTATGCTCTGTGTGTGGTCACCTACCTGGACATAATCCCAAAACGTATGTGGTACTCACTTTTGCAATTAATGTTGCATTATAGAAGATATTTTTTGAAATATTATAAAATTATTTATTTTATTTATGCACGTATGCCCACATAAGCAGGTGACCACACACAGAGTCTAGAAAAGGACATTATACTCCTGTAACGGTAGTGAAAGTTGATTACAAACACCCTCATATGATCTGATTCCTGAACTCCCATTCATCAGCAGAACATTAAGCACTAACTGCAAAGCCATCTCCTCAAACCCAATAAATCAGTATGTAATTGATTATATAGTATCAGTACAATTAGGAATCAATTACACTTTATATTCCAGTCTCAGTACCACAAACATTAAAGAGAAAAAGTAAAAACAATGAACAAACAAGTGTTTCTGAGCAGTCTTCAACTTCTAGAATCTATTTCATATTCACATGCTGACTATTTTTCTAAACTTTATCACTATGCAAGATAAAGATAAAAATGTATCTGCATGACACAGGCTAAAACATGGGCAAAATTCCATCCCAGAGAAAATGGACTTACCAACAAATATATCTATTGCTTGGTAAATAAGATTGACTTAAGAACACTCAGTTGATGTCAAATGCAGTATGGAGTCTGATAAAGTAGCCTTGAGAGAAAATGTAAAGTTATACAGAAAGGCTACAAAACAGCTTAGTAATGAAGCTAACTTGAGAATTGGGGTTTTGGCCTTGTGTTCTGAGAGCAACACAGAATAATAAGAAGCTTTTAACTTTCATTGACATGAAACACAAGAAAAGTATCCAATTCATTCAGCAGACAATCCAAAATTAACTCACACTGATGCCATCAGCTTCTAGGAGAGAAAATGTGCCTCTAGCATCTCACAGCCTCTCTAATGCTTTTGCTGTTCATAACTCCTATTCATTCTGCAAGTATATGACAAGGATATATTTCCTTTCTCCTACACTTTTCTAAGAAGTTTTAGAAGCTTTTGTTGAAACAAAGTAACTATTTTTGTGACAGCAGCAGATGTGGCAATTCCTCTTTGGTGTTTTCTTTATAAATTTTATTTGTAATTTTTATTATGTGAGTAAACATGCTTCTGTGTGGGTTATGCACACAGGTACATACGAATGTAACACCCAAAAGATGTCATAGTATCCTCTGGAGTTGGTTTCAATGAGTTTTGAGCTGCTCATGGTTGGTTCTGGGACCCAAACATAGGTCTTCTAGAAGATGTTATAGCACTCTTAACTAGCAAGCCATCTCTTCAGTTCCTCCTTGGTTTTCTTAATCCAATATAATACATCGAAAGGGTTTAAAAATTTAAATTAAACTAAAATTCTCAGAACCATCTCAATTTTATTCTTACAGACATTTTTTATATAAATTAGAAAAATTCCGTTGGTTTTTACAGTTTTCAGCAAGACTTCAAAGGAAGAAAAATAGATAAAATGAAGTTTTATAAGAATGAAGTTTTATAAGAATGAAGGATCTGTGACTTACTTGCCTGAAACGTAGCCATTTTGAAAAAGTTAAGACCACAGTGAAGGTTAAAACTTACAGAAGAACATTGAAGAAAAAAATCAGGAAGTTAAGAAAAAAAGGAAAAAGTAAGTAGAAACATTGTGAGGAAAACACACACACACCAGAGAAACACAAAGAAAAGCTAGTATCACTGGTATCAGGTGGACTGGACTCTATGATGGGGAAACTTAAGTGCCCAGTAAGTTCAGCTTGTTTGTTAAATACTTTTTAACTCGGAGGCAGGGTTTATGTTATATAGCTGAATCAGGAAGAGTAATCGAACCATTCCAACAGAAGCAGTCTCTGTAAAGGAACAGTCTTCAGGCTGCAAGTATCTGAACAGAGAAAGAAAACCATCTGCAAACACTAGTGAACTATTGATATCTGCAGTCTGCTTTCTATCTACTAACTCCCACCTTCTTTGAAAGCTTTGCCCTTACCTCATGTGTCTGAGGTTCAGGGATCCTTGATAGAGCACATATGCACTAAGGACTTCACTACTGAAGGATTGTTAGCTCCTCACAGGTGCTTTTCTCTGTTTGCTTGCTTTGGTTTTTTTTTTTTTTTTTTTTTTTGTTGTTGTTGTTGTTGTTATTTTTTTTTTATCATGTTGTTAGTGCTGATAACTGTCGGAGCCCGTGTGGGTCCAACACAGATTCCCTAACTCGGCGAAACGGAGTCGCGAGGAATAGAACTGACACAGCTTACACAGTCATCATGGAAAGGCCAGATCTCTCTCCAAAGATCTCTCATTTATTCTCCAAACAGCTTATAATACCTCACATCAATAGAGCAGGAACACATTAGGCTGTTTCCTAGGCAACCAGGTGCCTGGGCTCAGGTCACATCCGCATCTAGAAGTCAGGTAGGCCATGAATTAGCATCTCTATAAGACATCCTCCAAATTACAAAAGGAGGAAGCACGGAACCTCTAAACTCTTAAGTCATCAGCTTTAGTCAACATCTCTTCTCAGGTAATCTACATACTAACAAAAGAAACTAGGAGCAGCACATCCTGGGTATTGTTAAGGCAGAGACAGCTTGTCTACAGAGTTACATGATCAGCTCTGACTGGGCTAATGGCTCTTGTGCCATACTGAAATATGGGCCTACAGATAACACACCACAGAATTCTATAAATCTTCATATTTCATAATAACAGAATATATATTAGGAAATGTACTGCAACAGAGGAGAGTTACATTGTTCAAAACTGGACTAAATAGTTGGGAGGTGGTGGTGCATGCCTTTAATCCCAACACTCAGGAAGCAGAGACAGATTGATCTCTTATGAGTTCGAGACCAGTCTGGTCTGCAGAGTGAGTTCCAGCACAGGCTCCAAAGCTACAGAGCAATCCTGTCTTGAAAAAAAAAAAATCAGATTAAATAGCTCCTACTATTTTATATACATTATTGTTTTATATTAAACACTCCACATAAGCTTGTACCTTTCAAATATCTTAGTAAATAAATAATCAAAGTGATGAATCCTGGGCAAGACCATGACAATTTCAAAAATATTGTCTCTAAAGATGTATTATTCTTGGTGTGTATTTTCCACAAAAGACTGAATTAAGTGTATTCTCTAAGCGGAATATGTTTTTGTAATCTCTGAATTTGCCTGAGTATTGTATTACTAATGGAGTCAGCATGTTGTCCTTAAAATGTCAAAATACTAAACATGTCTCTATGTTTTTATTTGATTCTCTGTTAATTAGATTCTTTTTTTTAAGGTTATTTCATTTTTTTTAATTATTTTATTTTTTTTTATTAAGAAAGAAA
>NW_004949098.1:9009879-9011357 GCF_000317375.1 Microtus ochrogaster
CCTTCTCACTTTTTTCTCCCCATCTCCCCTTACCCCCCTCCCACTCCACCCTTAAGATCCTGGGTAGGGGAAGTAGACAAGATTGCCAGGCAAAATGTTAATTAGATTCTTGAGGCAGGATTTTGTGACTGTGGCTTTGGCTGGCATAGAATTCATTGTGAAGGCCAGAATGTCCTCTGCCTGAAGAGATCCTCTACTCTGCCTCCATGGTGTTGATATTACAGATGTGCCTTGCTAGTCTCCATTGTTAACTCCACAGTGATAAGTGTTGTGTCCAAAGAAACCTAACCTTAAAATCATGCAAAGCCTTTAGCCCTTCGGACATCAAAGGTGCTTTGGAATATATTATGTCTTACAAGAAAATGTTATAAAATAGTAGAGCAGGCATGATGGTTCTTATACAATTAAGTACCAAGTATCAGAACTATGTATTTGTTCCTTATTTTTCATGGGTATGCATATCTGGTATATTTTCATGTTGAAATATCTCCTAAAATTTGTGCTTGAAGAAATGACTCTAACACTTTGATCTCATTTAAAACTAATTTGAAAGGCTAGAGGTTTAGCTGAGTGGTAGATTACTTGCTTAGCATTCATGAGACCCTAGGTTTCATACCAAGCTCTGTCAAAATAAATAATTTTCATTTCAATTCAAAGGAAGCAACCAGAAATGATGGCTAACTTAAACTGAGGACGCTTTTATCATCTAAACATTGCAGAGCTGAGATTTCCTGAAATATATGCAAGTGTTTAGAGATACCACAAGAATAAACTGATGTCATTTAGTAGGTTAAATGTACAACCTAAGGAAATTCCACAGAACTTGCTTTTCCTATATTTATTTTTAAGAGGCATTTTATCTGTGTGATAAAAAAAAAAACTGTCAGGGGAAGCCAGCTTTGATTAAAGGGAACAGCAGAAAGAAGGAACAAATGTTCCGGTTTAATTCTATGATGGTGTTATGGGGATGCAGCATTTAAAAGAAAACACTTTGTAGTGGAAAAGAATATTTCTTAAAAGTTAAATATAAATTAGTCTATGACACAGAGACAACTGAGCTAAGCTAGCAGAGGCCTTGTGAATGTTATATAAGTTCCCATGTGCCACAGGAGAAAAAGCATTCTCTGGAGCAATGTGAAGGTGTACACAGTTCAGAGATTAGCCTCAGCAACTGTCCATCACACCAAGTATAATTCCATTGAGATTATTTACAGGAGCATGGGTGAAAGGTAGAACCTCAACTTCACATAAATTTTCTAAAATTGGATTGGGAGGATCAACATAGTAAAAATGGCAATTCTACCAAAAGCAATCTATAGATTCAATGCAATCCCCGTCAAAATCCCATCAAAATCCTTCACAGATCTGGAGAAGACAATAATCAACATTATATGGAAAAACAAAAAACCCAGGATAGCCAAAATAATCTTATATAATAAAGGATCTTCTGGAGGCATTACCATCCCTGACTTCAAACT
>NW_004949098.1:9013140-9016973 GCF_000317375.1 Microtus ochrogaster
TAAATAAATAAATAAATAAGAAGTTTGCTACAATTGTTATCTTTTAGAAACCTATTCTTTTCTAGTGAGAGTCAGAAAGGGAAGAAGTTTTCCAAAGCAGGGAAGGTGGGAGGAACTGGGAGGAATAGAGGGTGGTGAAACTATAACCTGTATATATCACAGAAGAAAAGGATCTGTTTTCAAAAGGAGAAAAAGGAAAGGAAAAAGTCAAAGTACCTGAGCTAGGGAGAGCAAATCAAATAACAGCATTCCTCCATAGTCTCTAGCCCCTTTCCTACCTCTAGGTTCCTGCCCTCTTTGAGTTCCTGTGACCTATAAATTGAAATATACTGACCCCTAAATCCAATCAAGCAAACAAAAAACAAAAAGAAAATAATATGTAAGCACATAATTTTTCATTAGTGATCAAATTCCAAAGACCTGGATCATTTTATGATTCTATGATGCTTCTAGACAATAAAATATTAGGAGTTTATATCACCATGTAGGAAAAACATACAACAGAAACTTTTTTCTTTTTTTTTTTTTTTTTTGGATTTTTCGAGACAGGGTTTCTCCGTAGCTTTTGGAGCCTGTCCTGGAACTAGCTCTTGTAGACCAGGCTGGCCTCGAACTCACAGAGATCTGCCTGTCTCTGCCTCCAGAGTGCTGGGATTAAAGGCGTGTGCCACCACCGCCTGGTTCAGAAACTTTTTTTGAAAGTAAAGCAGCATTCAATCACTCAGTGTGTATGACAAGTAGCAAAATGTTACCTGAGTCCTCACCTCTACTGGAAGAACTTATTACTGCCAAACTATTTAAGAAAAAAGACATTGATATGAAGGGAAAATGACCATCAAAACATTTTACAGCTTCTAAAATGTAAGTAACTACACAAACACATTGTGTATACTGTGATCAGTTGATATAGGGAAAACTGAAGGAAGAAGGGGTCTTGAATGATAGGTTGTAATGAGGGTTGAAACATTTCCTGAATTTCTTCTGGGATGTCAAAAGAATAATACACAACACACACACATATATACATGTACATGTATACATATAACATATACATATACATGCTCATACATATAACAAAACAAGCATACAGATGTGCTAAATTATTCTAAATCTTCAATGTTATCTCCAATAATAGCAAATGAAACCTATTAAAATAATATAAAGTGTAAATTCTATCCCAAAGCCTGTACTATAAACAAGCAAAATCATTTTAAGGGTCAGAAGGATAAACAGTACACCAATATTAATAATATAAGAAATGGTCAAATGGATGAATGACAGCTATTAATGGAAGTGCCTAGATGTTTGCTAAATATCTCTAGACAAGATTGTGAGACATCATAGGACAATTTATAGCCTTTCCTTTTGAAGAGAAATGATAGAAATGCCAACTAAATATGCTATATATGTAAGTCTCTATCTTAACATACTCTACTATGATCACGAACGTCAGGCTTTTTCAGGTTGTCTAGCAAATGTTTATTGAATGAATGCTAGTCCTCTTTGCTTGGTTTCACTATATGAATTAATTTCACATTGTGTGATAGATTTATAATCTTTTTTGGTAGCAACGATGACTTTACCCATTCTACAGTGTTCATCATTTCACTCATGGTAGCTTCCAGTTTGTCACACTTACAGTATAAGGACAGACATGTCATCTGACACATGCATGTGTGCTCTGTTAATATATTGTGTGCTCTCTATGACTGTAGCCCCAAGTTTTGGGTTAGGGGAAAAGGTATATGACAAGAAGTCACTGTGAATTTATGCTATACTAATTAAAACTCTACACCTTAGAGAAATGACTTTAACTTAGGGTGTAGAATACCATTTAATGGCATGTGTCTGTCCTCTCTGATAGAAAAAAAAAAACATTTCTTAAATCACCCTCAATTTTTTGTGTATTCTAAGCCAAAATACCTTTCTTTTCATTATAATTAATGTAAACGGCTTTTGGGTGGGCTACTCAGTCTAGGGGTTGTAACCCACCTTGCAGTCAGTTATTCCAGGGTCACGGAGAGGCACTATCTGGAAGATAAATGGGCTAGGAGACAGGAAGGAGGCTAAGCAAGATTCTTGTCAAAGCCTCCGTTTATTAGAGGTGGGGTACAGCTTATATAGGGTAAGGAGTTGGGGGGTGGGCACAGGGACCTGTGCTCTTGTCGCGTGGTTCACGTTGGTCACATGGTTCTCGTTGGTCACATAGGCCAGGAAGTCACAACTAGGAAATGACACACCTAGTTCTCTAGATAGTTTGGAATGTGGGGCGGGTTCCACTAACAGATAGCTCTACATTAACAGCCAACTTGGGTGTGGGGTAGGCTCTGTCAATAGAAAGATTCTTAACACAATTAGGGGTGTGGAGTTCTCTGCAGACTCCCCAGAGTGATGGTTCCTGCAATAATCCTAGGATGACATGGCTCCTGAAAGATCTGCAGACTCCCCAGGGTGATGGTTCCTGTAATAATCTTAGGAGGAAATTGGCTCCTGACAAATTAACATTTTATTACATAAGTATACAGTAAGATCAGAAAACATTTTAGGGGTACAAATGCACAGCACACAATTGGCAAAATGTTTCATAGCATATGATTGCCCAATTTAAAACAATTGTAGCTATAATTGGGACTTAAATAGGAGACACTATGATCCCACATGTTGCTAAATTGTACCTCAAGAAAATTTCCATCCACCATATTTTATTATAGTTATGCATATTTCATCATCATAAAGTCATTCTAAGTGAAAGGCACTTTTCACCTGAAACACAATACACAACATGTGTGCACTGAATTTTATTAATATTAAAATCACATACCTGTAAAAAAAAAACCTCTTTGTCAGGTAAAGTGGACAATTTGAAGCAATAGAGGAAGAGGAAGTCAACAATGCATGCTGCTCTTCTACAGTACCTGAGGCTGGTTCTGAGCACTCATAATAGTCACCTCAAAATTGCTTGAAAGTCATTTACATAGGACATAAAGTGGCACCCGCCGTGGTAGCAGCAATTTCGCGGGTCTACTCTGCTTGCTAGAGGCAAGCAAGTGTCTCATCTAAGAGAGGCTTCCTGACTCAGCTTAAGCTGCAAAACCCTGCAGCTCATTAAGAGGTCCTGCCACAAAACACTTAAACGGTGTTGACAAAAAGCTGAACGCATGCTTTTCGGTTTTCAGCCATAGCAGGAAAAAAGCTGCACTGTTTAAAAATGCCCGCTTTCTGGGCTGTCCTGCCAGGGCAAACTCTGACACCTTTACACAGGCGGTTTGTGCATTTGCAAGCACAGGCTGCTGAATCTTGCTTGCTGGCAGGGACCTTGAAACACCATAGAGTTGTGGCTATAAACATGGCTACATCCAGTACCTCAGCCATGAGGCTGGAAAGCTAAGGAATGGACTGGATCTAGCTGGCAAAGCCACGCCTTTAGTCCTACTGATATTGCTTGGTAAATTAAAGACTCATGTGGTCAAAAAAAGAGAGATATAGAGTAAAGAGAGATTCAAAGACAAAGAAAATTTTTAAACAATTTACAGTGTGTTAAAAATACACTCAGACTACAAGTTGAAGTTCTTAAAGTAAAAACAAAAAAAAAGAGAGTTGTTGTGTGTGGTAGCACAGGCCTTTAATCCCAGTGCCTAGAAGGCAGAGACAAACAGATCTCTGTGAGTTCAAGGTGTAGTAGCATACACCTTTAATCTCAGTGCCTAGAAGGCAGAGACAAACAGATCTCTGTGAGTTCAAGGTGTAGTAGCATACACCTTTAATCCCAATGCCTGGGAGGCAGAGACAGGCAGATCTCTAAGAGTTCAAGGACAGCCTGGTCTACAGAGTTA
>NW_004949098.1:9018288-9024572 GCF_000317375.1 Microtus ochrogaster
TTAAATAAAGAAGCTGCTTGCCCTGATAGGTTAAAACATAGGTGGGAGGAGTAAACAGAGCAGAATGCTGGGAGGAAGAGGAAGTGAGCTCAGACTCAACAGCTCTGCTGTCTGGAGCAGAGAAGCCATGCTCCCGGCTCCTGGGCGGATGCAGGGATAGCTCTGCTCTCTGAGACACATGCAATGAAGCTCCGACCCAGGATGGAAGTAGGCTAGAATCTTCCTGGTAAGACCGATGCTCAAAATTTATTAGAGATGGGTTGATCGGGATATCAGAATTAGCAGTAAGGGCTACAGCTAAACGGCTAAGCAGTGTTTAAATGAATACAATTTGTGTGTTGTTATTTTGGGGCATAAGCTAGCAGGCGGCCGGGGGCTGCCGGGGTGCTAGGGACGCAGCCCTGCCGCTCTTATTACTACAATAAAGTATTTCTCTGGCCTCTCTGGGAGAATGACACCCACCCACCCACACACACATACACACACACACATACACATGTCACACACGTGCATGTGCACACGCATAGCATATGAACACACAGACATTCATAAATAAATAAATATTCATAAATGCCACTTTTTACATTTATTATATAAAATTTCACATTTGAAAATTGTTTTCTTTTGCTAAACATTTGATTCACTTTTTTGCCTTATAGAAAAAAAATCAATGGTGACTAAATATAGTAAAAGTCTTTTTAGACATTACAGGAATATTTCAAATTTTAATAGCATTAGCTAATGAAATAAGTGATATAATAGTTTAAATTTTCTAATAAATAAAACTTGGAAGTACATGTCATAAGAGTAACTTTGATTATAAGTGACTCACAGAGATAAACCACAATTTCCAAGGATATTCCTTTGTGTTAGATAACAGGGGAAATCACTACCAATATGTATTTACTTCCACTCTCCCTTCTTTCCCTTCTGCTAATTTTCTCAGGTGGTCCTGTCTGTTTTCCCTTACCAGGGAGATCCATGTATTCATCTCTTAGTTTTCTCCTTGTTACCTAGCTTCTTTCAGATCATGGACTGGACCATGGTTGTCCTTTGCTTTACACCTAGTATCCACTTATGGGTAAGTAGATGCCATGCTTGTCTATCTGGGTCTGGGTTACCTCACTCAGGATGTTATTTTTTCTATTTACATCCATTTGCAAACAAATTTCAAGGGGTCATTTTTTTTTCCATTGAGCAGGACTTCATTGTACAAATGTATCACATTTTCTTTATTCATTCTTCAGTTGAGGGTCATCTGTAACATGAGGGTCCTGCTAGTTAGGGGTTTCTGTTCTGCATGGTACCCAAAAGCCGACAAGCCCCAAAGAAAATCACACAGAGATATCTATAAGTTATAATCGGGAACTCACCAAGGCCAGCTGGCCTGGGTCTGAAAAAGCCTGGGATAAAACCGGACTCACTGAACGTAGCGGACAATGAGGACTACTGAGATCCCAAGAACAATGGCAATGGGTTTTTGATCCTACTGCACATACTGGCTTTGTGGGAGCCTAGGCAGTTTGGATGCCCACCTTACTAGACCTCTATGGAGGTGGGTGGTCCTTGGACTTCCCACAGGGCAGGGAACCCTGATTGCTCTTTGGGCTGATGAGGGAGGGGGACTTGATTGGGGGAGGGGGAGGGAAATGGGAGGCGGTGGCGGGGAAGAGACAGAAATCTTTAATAAATAAATAAATTAATTAATTAAAAAAAAGCTGATTGGCCCATTAGCTCAGGCTACATATTAGCTTTTGTAGCTTATATTAACCCATTGTTTTTATCTATGCTAGCCACATGGTTTGGTACCTTTCTCAGCAGGGCAGCTCACATTTTGTTTCTTTAGAGTCTGGGAAGGAGTGGGAGGAATCAACTTCCTCTTTCCCAGAATTCTCTTGTTCTCATTGCATCATTTCTACTTCCTGTCTGATTTTCCTGCCTATACTTCCTGCCTGGCCAATCAGCGTTTTATTTAAAACATGATTGACAGAATACAGACAGTTCTCCTGCACCAGTCATCTAGGTTGTATGGAGATTCTAGCTATTATGAATAATGTTGCTACAAACACAGTTGAGCAAATATCCTTGATGAGCATGCATCCTTTGGGTATATGCCCAAGAGTGGTATTGCTGGGTCCTGAGGAAGATTGATTCATAATTTTCTTAGAAACCATCACATTGACTATCAAGGTGGCTTTAAAAGTTTGTACTCCCACCAGAAATGGAGGAGTGTTCCCCTTAATCCACATCCTCTCCAGCATAAGCAATCATTGGTATTTTTGGTCTTATCCATTGTGACTGGTGTAAGATG
The DNA here is from genome assembly GCF_000317375.1 of Microtus ochrogaster. Taxonomy (NCBI): domain Eukaryota; kingdom Metazoa; phylum Chordata; class Mammalia; order Rodentia; family Cricetidae; genus Microtus; species Microtus ochrogaster. The sequence goes on from NW_004949098.1 coordinate 9,020,600, forward strand.
GTATCTCAGAGTCATTTGATTTGTATTTTTCTGATGGCTTCATGGCTTCAAGTTTAAACAAGACATTCAAAATTATTTTCAAAATTATAATGACTTTACAATATCTGTTACAGTACTGGTTGAAATTCATGATTTCACCCATAGTCTGTCCTTTGTCTTTTAATGAATAGTTTGCACATTCAGGACATATTCTTTATTGCTGCTGCTTAGGTCTTTACTGTGCATTGAAATATTGTTAGGGGAACTTTGTGAAGCTTTTGTATGCTAACTGTTCATTACACATTCCTGGAATAAAACACCATTCTTGTTTCTATTCCAGTATGTATATATTCAAGGACATTACTACTACAACACTGAATTTACAAGGCTTTATGTATTCTCTTAAGAGTCCACTGCTTGACACATACAAAATTTTTAATGCTTCAAAAGATGAGAAAGAGCTTGTAAGAAAATCTATACGTGTGCAACTTCATATTGCCCAATTTTATCACTTGTAAAGGTACTTGGTTGAAGGGACATTTAATGTTCAATTCCCTTCATCACCCGTGCTTTTTTCATGGAGAAGTAAGAGACAACTCAGGAGATTCCTTTTTCTATCCATCTACCTTGTTGAGAAAGAGTCTTCCTATTTGCTTTCCCTGCTATGGTATGTGCTCCAGGCTAGGTTTCTAGTAAGGTTCAAGGAAATTATTATGTCTCTGTCCCCATCCTTTAACAGTAGTGCAGTTGAGAACAAGCACATCTGGATTTTTTTTTTAATTTTTTTTTTATTAAGAAAGAAAAAAAAAATTTTTCCGCCTCCTCCCAGCCTCCCACTCCTCCCACTCTCCCCCCCCTAACTTCCCCCCCTCCTAACCTCCCCGGACTCTCTGAATATGACGGACAATGAGGGCTGCTGAGAAGCCAAGGACAATGGCACTGGGTTTTGATCCTACTTCTTGTTCTGGCTTTGTGGGGGCCTAGCCAGTTTGGATGTTCACCTTCCTAGCACATCTGGATTTTTAAAATCTGGTTCTGGGCATCAAACCCAAATCACTGCTAATACAAAGCAAGGGCTTTGCCTCACTGACTCCTATGGCCAGCCCCAAACATTTCTAATAATCCACCTTGGAAATTCTGAAAATAACTTAACCAATACAGGATTGGAGCTCAGTTAGAGATGACAACAAAAGAAAGTATGATCTCCCTGAGAAATTTGGAAGCACCATCATGTACTCACAGTCAGAAATGTAAGAGAATATGAAACATAAAAGTTCATGTATGTTTAATACCAAGGTACCATGAACATTTTCTTCTTCAAATATCATCTCTTTCATAATTCCTTACTTGATTGCTAAATAGTAATAAATTCTATATTTTTGACTCATTCTATCTATATTTCTTCAGTAGTCATTTTCTATTTTTAATCTTAGTTTTAAAAAAGAAAACAAACTATCTTTTTTTCATTTTACATACAAATTCCAGTTCCCACTCCCTCCCCTCCTCACATATCCTCCACCTTCACCCTTACACCACTCCCATTCACTCCTCCTAGAGGATAAGGAACATTGCTTTGAGAAAGAACCAAGGAAGACCCTCACTACTATATCTAGGCTCAGCAAAGTATCCATCCAAAGATAAGGGGTTACAAAATGCAATTACAAGCAGTAGTAAACAATCCTGTACAATAAAGGAACCTCTAGAGGCATCACCATCCATACATCAAACTCTATTATAGAGCTACAATAATGAGAACAACTTCTTACTGGCATAAAAACAGACTGGTTGAACAATGGAATCTAATCGAAGACCTGGATATCAATGCCCATACCTATGAACACCTAATTTTAGATAAAGAAACAACAAATATATAATGGAAAAAAGAAACCATCTTCAACAAATAGTGCTGGCATAATTGGATGTTAGCATATAGAGGAATGCAAATAGATCCATATCAATCCCCATGCTTAAAACTCAAATCCAATTGGATTAAAGACCTCAATATAAATCCAACCACACTGAAACTGATTGAAGGGAAAGTAGAAAGTAGCTTACACTGCATGGGCACAGGATACCCCTTCCTAAATATAATACCAGTAGCACAGACACGGAGAGCAACAATAAATAAATGGGACCTCTTGAAACTGAAATAAAGCAAAGGACACAGTCAATAAGACAAAAAGGCAGACTACAGAATGGTAAAATATCTTGACAACACCCACATCAGACAGAGGACTGATCTCCAAAATATATAAAGAACTCAAGGAATTAGACATAAAAATTCCAAATAATCCAATTAAAAAATGTGCACAGTTCTAAACAGAATTCTCAACAGAAGAATCTCAAAATGGCTGAAAGACACTTAAGGAAATGTTCAATATTGTTAGCCATCAGGGAAATGCAAAACAAAGCTACTCTGAGATACCATCTTACACCACTCAGAATGGCTAAAATCAAAAACACCAATAGGAATTTTCTTTCCATCACTGTGCTATGCCCATTTTTGAAGTAGCTTGTTCCTGTATATTTCCCCTAAGTAAAATAGATTGTTTCTTTGGTTTGTAAATGTCATTATGAGCATAGAGAATATACAATGTACAGATGTGACACAGGGTAGAGTCACATAGGAAGGGAACCTGAAGGAATTGCCCCCATCAGAGTGCCTGTGGTAATGTCTGTGATGGATTGCCTTGATTATTATAAGACATAGGAGAAATGTGATCACAACATCCCCTGGGCAGGTGATCCTGAGCTGGACGAATGGCTAATTTAGCATGAGCATGTAATATAGCTAGCAAACAGCATCCCCTATGGTCTTGCTTTAGTTTTCCATGAATCCCCTCAATGATGGACTGTGACATAAATTGTAAACAAAGTAAATCTTTCCACTAATTTGCTTTAGAACAACTGGGTTATAGAAAACAATGTACTATGCATAGTTACATGCCATAGCTGAGGTAGAAAATAGAAATAAGAGATTGGCAAACACTTGTAATTAGCACAAATGAAAGTATACCTCTAAGGAGCTAAAAATATTTAAGGCTGGGGTTGTGGCCAAGTGCAGTGAAAACTAACATTATGCATTTGTTGGACTTGAATATAAAAAGCTTCTTTTATACCAAGCCAATTAGTATACAAGCAATTGAGGGAACAAAACCAGTCCCCTAGGAACATAATCTAAATTAAAGAACAATCTTTTACTCAAACCAACAACATTAAGCAGATTAAATAGCAAATATGCCGGTCTGGTCTTTTGTGTTTGGATACACTGTATATGCTAATTTACAACAGAATCAATGCTAGAATCTACATTAAGTTTTTGGAAGCGTATGAAGTGTTAGCAAGTTCAACAGCCTTAATTTGTCAATAAACTCACTTAGAAAACACAAACATTTATCCACAGTCATAGGTTGATTGCCTGACAGAGACAGAGAATTCATAGCTGCTTAAAAGAACTTCACTAAGTGTTTAAATATTTATAAAGCATGCTGTACTTTATTACAATTTGGTCCCTTGCCAGAGGGAATTGTTTTTATCTTATGTCATTATTACTTCTTTATTAATGACATTCTCTTTTGTAGAGAAGGAAGTAAGGATTATACTTCTCAGGATCTTTTTCCTCACTCGGCATCTGTGGCTTTGAAACTAAGAGGTAAAAGGAAGTCAGGGGAATTGAAAAGGAGAATTGCCAGACTTCTCCACAAATGCTTTAAGTCTGACACCCTGAAATCAGTCATGCTATACAAATAATTGCAAAAGAAAAAGAAAGAAATCTTAGTGAGGCCTCCATAATTCGTTAAACTTATGTATAGTAAGATAGATGGTGAGGTATTTTGCAGATATACTAGTTGATTTTGAAGTCTTCTTGCTGATATTTTGGCAACCATCTATATAGATCTTTGGTCTAAAGTCATTAATGATTTTTTAAAATTTTTTTTTAATTTATTTATTTATTGAGGATTTCCGCCTCCTCCCCGCCACTGCCCCCCACCTC
>NW_004949098.1:9025712-9030496 GCF_000317375.1 Microtus ochrogaster
TACACACACACATACAAGAATATACATAACTTCAATTTGGAATGGAATTATAACTGTATTTTAACTATACATAACCAGACATCTGTTATTTAAATTCTTGTTAGGAAATAAATGCTAGTATATAAAAAGCTGTATTAATGCAAAATCTAGAAAAATCTAATCATTTTATAAATTCCAATCTTTAACTATACTCTAAAGTCTATACACCACACATTGCTTACATTATTTTTTCTAGAATAATTAATAACAAATACACATGAATACAAATTCAGAGTATATATGAATAAAATATATCTTACATTGTGTCAATATTAGGAAGTAGCTGACACTTTCTTCTTTCAAACCTCCTTTTTTCTGAATAAAGGATTTTCTTCTTTTAAAAGATTTTCACTTTGCTGAAGTTCTAGTTTCATTTTCAGTTTTTAGAGTAACATTGGCTTAGTGATCAAGCTCCAATTGTGAAATACTTGCGTTGTAAGCATGAGTATCAGAATTCCATGCTCCAAGGCCTTGGGAAACAAAACAAAACAATAGCAATAAAACAAGTGTGGTAAGAAGGACTAGCAATTCCAACATGGGGAAAGCAGATACAGGTAGATCTGGGGCTTACAGACCTCCCAGGAATGCACATTGGGTGAACCCTAAGCCAATGTGAAATGATGTCTTAGAGAACTACACACATATATGGCTCCTGAACAAAGACATCTAAATTATTTTCTGGCTCCAAATGCATGTGCATATACATGGATATATGAGAATGTACTTGTGCACCCATGAATGTATTCCCACACAATATTCTATATTAATAAATATTTAAATAGTGTCCATTATGCTTATTTCTATTTGTGCTATACCTTTCAATAGTCTCCTGGATGTAGGAAACATTCTGTATAATACAATATTCACAGAGAATAATAATCTTTTGGAGCTTACATTTCTCAAAAGCTCCCAAGCCAGATTTCTAATTTTATAGAATTTAATAGATAATAAAACACCGAAAGATAGAAAACATGAGAAGATTAAGATGTTTATATGAGGCAACGAGAAGGAACTTTATTTTTAATTAGATGGCCTGAGAGTATCTTTTTTTTTAAGGTTTATTAATTTATTATGTATACAGTGCTCTGCCTGCATGTATGCTGGCAGGCCAGAGGAGGGCACCAGATTTCACTGTAGATGGTTGTGAGCCACTATGTCGTTGCTGGGAATTGAACTCAGGACCTCTGGAAGAACAGGTAGTGCTCTTAACCACTGAGCAATCTCGCCAGCCCCCTGAGATTATCTTTAAAGGCATTTAAGTAATACACTGCATGGACAAACCTGGGAATTGCCAAACAGAGAGAGGGGCAGTTGTAAAAGCCCATTTATTGTCTCTGTGATTACTGAAAAAAGAAGAGAGATAGATAAATTACTTAGTTGGAGTGAAATCTGTAATGGAAAATATTGTTGGTAATGAAATTAGTAAACCAGTATAATGCCTGTATTGTAGTAGCAGTTAAAGAACAGGAGCTTTGAGTCAATAAGTAATGGAAGTATTGATTGATTTTTAAACTTAAAAGAGTTTACCAATTTAAGTTGCAGTGAATATTTGACAGCTTAGAAAATATTATTAGGAAAATATGCAAATGTGGGAAGCGGATAAATGCCAATGGAATCACTCATAAGGTAGATAAAAGTGAAAGAAAATGATTCAAGACTGAGGTATAAAATTATTTCATGTAATGTTTTTGTTAAAAGTTGTTTGCTATAATATTAGACATGAAATGGAGTAAAGAGGAGTAGAAAATAGTGCAGAAAAATTATGTCTGAGTAACCACAGTGAAAAAAATAAACTTCACAAATTATTTATTACAATACAAATCTATCTTAGCTTTTATATTTTTACATACTTTTGTCTGAGATATATCCCTATATTTTTAGGCCTATATGTATTTCATTATTTGTTAAGAAGGGACTAATAATTTGTAATTTATATACTATTCATCATAAAAAGTCTTGATTATATTACTTCTTATTTTTGAAATAAAATCTCAGTTACTCAATTATCTCTATGGAATTTTGCTTAATATTTGGGTACGATGAGAATTACTGTTAATTGCCAACTTTACACAGTTGAAAATGGGTCTTTGAATAAGCTTGTGAGGGATTAGCTTTACTACTGAATCGATGTGAGAAGATCCATCTTAACAGTAGGCAGATCATTCTTTGGATTGGGACTCTGGGCTATGAAAAATGGAGGAAGTAAGCTGAGCACTAGCATTTGTTACCCTCTATGACTGTTGTAGATGTATTGTGGCTAGCCAATCAAGCCCCTGCCACTTTGACTTTATAACCTACATCCTTGAACTGTGAACCAAAACTAAACCCTCTTTCCCCTAAGTTGCATTTTTTTTTCCAAGAAAGGTTTATTGCAATAATGGAAAAATGAAGTAAGAGAAATCAGTCCTGGGAAGTACTATTTTTATGATAAACCTACCTGTCTCTCTCAAGGTTTTGAAGCTCATTTGCAGGAGGAGAATGAGAATGTTTGGGCTAGGAAAACTCTTGGGCTAGAACATTTGCTTAGTATTTTAAGAAGAGCTTACTGGGCTATATTGGTGAGAAGTGAGAATTTGAGAAAACAGAAAGAAGTGTGTACAATTGACAGTGATCTCAATAGATCCTACAGGGATCTGGTCTTATGGCCATAAATATGATATTTGACTAAAAAGCCACTTGCCTTCTTCCTTTTATTGCTGACTCAAGTGAAATGAATTTGAAGTTAAGGACATGTTTATGTGGTAAAGGTAATTTTAAGACAACACCCAGACTTTGATGAGAAACCAAATAAAACTGTCAACTGTACCAACACCATGGAAGAGAAGTCATGCAGGTTCATCCTGGGAACAAAAATATTATACATAAGGTCTCCAAGTTGGGGGACTACAGCCTTGTTTAAAAGGGTAGAGTGTTATCTAAATTAACAAGGGTCCCTATTCCTCCAAAAGCAAAGTATTATAATAGGGTCAGCCCAGAAAATTTGGCATAGATAACTATGTTTCAAAGTGACAGAGTTCCATACTGAGCTGATAACAGAACTCAGCAATATTGTCCTTATTGTACTTGTTTGGCAAACAAAAGTATATGAAGTTAATAGGGAGTCTTGTTTCATGGACCAAGAAACCAGATAGGTCAGATGATGTGTATAAGAATTAGAGGATCTGCAAGGAGTCTCTGGATAGACATTGTATATAACTATGAATGTAAAACTTAAGACATAATGAAGACTTCAGGATGTTGGTGAAGCTAGGATCATGGTCTGCCTTCTGAGGAAACAACAGGCATGGAATGAAGAGAATTGATGTATACGTCAGACAGCAGAGCAGCAGGAATGGGGCTACTTAAGTCTTGTAGAGCCCAGTTGAATCCACTGGAAGTTCTGGATGCTGAACATTGCGTAGAGAATTTGTTCTTTTGTGTACTGTATTTTGGGTTTGTTGGGTCTTACTGTTTGTTTCTATGACCTGCTTCTTCTATTTTCTTTAATGGGCATGACTATTCTATATGATCATAGTTTGATTTATATAAGTTGATTCCTAAATTTATAGGAACCCCAATTAAGTGGCTTTGAAATTTTAAAGTATTAAAACTCTTTATATTTATGAAAACTTTGATGTAGGGATGAAGATATTTTATATTATAAAATGGCATAAACTTTTGGAAATGGGGATGAGTTGTTAAGGTATAAAAATGATGTGTTTGCATATCGAGTTGAAAAGGGGTGATTTCTGTGACAGTCATAGATAGTCATATGATAGTCATATAATTGCTATATTAACTTGATCTGGAATCACATTGGGATGTTGACTTCTGTGCATGGTTGTGAAGAATAACCTTGATTAGGTTCATTGACTCAAGAAGACCAACTTTATCTATGCAGGGTAACTATTCAATGGGTAATATTCCTATGCTGCATAAAAATTGAGAAATCAAGCTGAAAACTACTATTTATTATTTTCTCTCCCTGGTTGTCAATTTGGTGTTACAAATTGTTATAAGCACCTGTGGTCTTGAGTTACCATTTATGTAAGAGTGTACTGATGTGGGATAACCTCTTGTACACTGTAAAGTGATAAAGGAGGATCATCTGTCTATGTGTTACTTTCATTGGTTAATAAACAAGCTGCCTTTGCCCTTTTATAGGACAGAAAATTAGGTAGGCAGAGTAAACAGAATAGGATGCTGGGTAGAAAGCAGTGAGTTAGATGCAATGAAGCTCTGACCCAAGATGTTCGTAGACTAGAATCCTTCCTGGTAAGCCACCACCTCGTGGTGCTACACAGATTATTAGAAATGGGTTAAGCAAGTTATGAGAGTTAGCCAGTAAGAGGCTATAGATAATGGGCCAAGCAGTGTTTAAATGAATACAGTTTGTATGTTGTTATTTCCAGGGCTAAGCTAGCTGGGAGGGAGCCTGACGAAATGAAAAGCAGGCCTTCTCACCTCACTAGAGTAAAGATTTGTCAATTATCTTGGTTTAATACAACACTGATTTGTCAGTAGCCAGTAAGGAAGTATAGGTGTATAGGTGGGGCAAACAGAAAAGGAGAATTCTGGGAAGAGGAAAGACAAAGACACAATCATCAGCCAGACACAGAAGTGTAGACGTAAGTCACAAACGATGCCACAGCAGTTTGGAATTATGATTAATAGGGTACTATTTATTAAAAGGGGAAAAAACTTACAGATCACCGTCAGCCCTCTGTACAACCAGGAAAGGAGTCTAGTCGCCAGCCGAGCAGGAA
>NW_004949098.1:9037376-9039505 GCF_000317375.1 Microtus ochrogaster
GGCCGCTTTTTTAAAGGGAGAGAGACCACGCCCCAATGGGCGGGTATCTCAGCGGCTATAGGCTGGAGGAGCGGAAGGACCTCCCGCAACACAGAAGAAGCAAGATGGAAAAAAAAAGAAGAAGCAAGATGAGAATGTCTCACTGAGAAAAGGTACTAAGTCATGTAACTAAACAAAGATAATAAATATGGATTAATTTATATTAAGAGCTAGTTAGTAATAAGCCTGAGCTATCAGTCTTGCATTAGTAAGTAATATTAAGCCATTAAGCCTCTGAGTGTTTATACTGGAACTAGCAGGTGGGAGAAAAACCTTTGATTTCACTGTACCCTCACATGTTGTGCATAAATAAATCCTCTCTCCCTTAAGTTGATTTTTTTTAATTTTTCCATTCAAAAATTTACTTCCCCCTGTCTTCCCATCCCCCTCCCCTCCCCCACTCTCCCTCCACCATCCCCTTCCCTCCTTAAGAGAGGGCAGGGAACACTGCCCTGTGGGAAGTCCCAGGCCCTCCCCCCTACATCCAGGCCTAGGAAGCTGTGCATCCAAATAGACTAGGGTCTCAAAAAGCCAGTGCATGCAGTAGAGACAAATCCCAGTGCCATTTTCATTGGCTTCTCAGTAGGCCCCAATTGTCAGCCACATTCAGAGAGTCCAGTTTAATCACATGCTCATTCAGTCCCAATCTAGTTGGATTTGGTGGGCCTTTAGAACAGGCACACTGCCTCAGTTGATGGACCAACCTCTTGAGGTCCTGACTTCCTTGCTCATCTTCTTCCTCCTTCTGCTCTTCATCTGGACCTTGGAAGCTCAGTACATTGTTCTGATGAGGGTCTCTGTCTCTATCTCCATCTGATGCTGGACTAAGATTCTATGGTGATATTCGAGATAATCATGAGTGTGATAGTGGGGCAAGGCCAGTTCAGGCACCCTTTCCTCTGCTGGCCAAGGACCTAGCTGGTGACATCCCCATGTACACCTGAGATCCCCTCTAGAGCCAAGTCTCTTGCCAACCATAAAATGGCTCCATTAATTAGATATTCCCTGCTCTTATATCTGCCCATCCTCCATCTCCACCCTCCCACTTCCCCAAGCTCTCCCCAGTCTTTCCCTTCTCCCTTTTCTCTCCCCTTCTTGCCTTCCCCCAAACCATCCCCACCCCTGCACCCACCCCCATGCTCCCAACTTTTGCCTGGTGACCTTGTTTGCTTCCAATTTCCAGGAGGATCTATATATGTTTTTCTTTAGATTCACCTTGTTATTTGGCTTCTCAAGGCTTGTGAATTATAGGCTTAATATCCTTTGTTTATGGCTAGAGTCCACTAATGAGTGAGTACATACCATATTCATCTTTTTGGGTCTGGGTTATCTTACTGGGTTTTGCAAGCAAAATTCAAGATGTCATTGGCTTCAACAAATGGTGCTGGCATAACTGGATGTCAACCTGTAGAAGAATAAAAATAGATCCTTATATATCACCATGCACAAAACTCAAGTCCAAATTGATTAAATACCTCAGTATAAATCTGACCACACTGAACCTGATAGAAGAAAAAGTGGGGAAGGGAAGTAGACTGCAACACATGGGCACAGGAGACCACTTCCTACATAAAACCCCAGTAGCACAGACAGTAAGAGCAACATTGAATAAATGAAATCTCCTGAAACTGAGAAGCTTCTGTAAAGCAAAGGACACTGTCATTAAGACAAAAGGGCATCCTTCTGAATGGGAGATCTTCATCAGCCCCACATCAGACAAAGGAAGGTCTGATCTCCAAAATATATAAAGAAGGCAAGAAACTAGATATTAAAATTCTAATTAACCCAATTAAAAAAATGGGGCACTGAACTGTACAGAGAATTCTCAACAGAAGAAGTTCAAATGGCCGAAAGACACTTAAGTTCATATTCAACCTCCTTAGCGATCAGGAAAATGCAAATCAAAACAACTTTGAGATACCATCTTACACCTGTCAGAATGGCTAAAATTAAAAACACCAATGATAGCCTATGCTGGTGAGGATGTGGAGTAAAAGGAACACTCATCCGTTGCTGGTGGGAATGCAAACTTGTGCAACCACTTTGGAAATCAGTGTGGCAGTTTCTCAGGAAATTGGGAATCAACCTAC
>NW_004949098.1:9040340-9044557 GCF_000317375.1 Microtus ochrogaster
AAAAAAAAAAAAAAATCGACTTCCAAGGGTTCTAATGACATCCTTGGACACCATGCTTGCACATAATACTAATACACAGACATGCCTGCAATTAGCATACTCACTCAAAATAAAATAAAGAAATCTGAAAACATTTTAATTTTTTATAAAAAGAAAGATAAAATTATAAAAAAAAACGGAATATAGAACTAAAAAGAGAACTCTCAACAAAAAAAAAAAACCTAAAATGGCTGAAACACACTTAAGGAAATGTTTAGCATCCTTGGAATCAGAGAAATGCAAATCAAAACAACTGTGAAATTCCATCTTACACCTCTAAGAATGGCCAAGATTAAAAACACTGATGACAACTTATGCTGGGGAGGTTGTGGGGGAAAGGGAACAGTTCTGCATTGCTGGTGGGAATGAAAGATGCTGCAGCCCCTTTGGATGTCAGTGTAGTGATTTTTCAGAAAATTAGGAAACAACCTTCCTTGAGACATAAAAATACCACTTTTGGGTATATATCCAAAGGATGCTCATCTGTGCCACAAGGAAATGTGCTCAACTGTGTTCATGGCAGCTTTGTCATAGCCAGAACCTGGAAACAACTGAAATGACCCTCAGCTAAAGAATGGATAAGGAAAATGTGGTACATGTACACAGTGGAGTGCTACACATCAGAAAAAAATAACAACAACTTGAATTTTGCAGAGAAATGGATGGAGCTACAAAACATTATTATGAGTGAGGTATCTCATACCCAGAAAGACAATTATCACATGTAGTCAGTAATAAATGGTTTTTAAACATAAAGAAAAGAAAAGCAGCCCACAAATCACAATCCCAGAGAACTTAGACAACAAAGAGGACACTAAGATATATATATATATATATAGATATGGGAAATAGAAAAAGACAAGATCTCCTACATAAATTTGGAGCATGGGGACCTTGGGGGAGGTTTGAAGGAGAGCAGTCAACCCAACAGATTACACAAGCGTAAGAGACTGTGCCTTCTACTAATAGATACATATGCAGCATATGGTTGTTTGGTGATAGTGAGAGAACACATGCCTATTCAAACATAAATACAATTGATGTATAAGGAACTTAAAAATCTTTAGACAGGAATTTAAAAAAAAATGGTCAATGGTGAAGTGTGTGCTATAGGAAAGATCAGAAAAGTCCTGATGTTGAAGAACACTCTAAATCATAACTGGGGATATATACTTCGGGTATACAAAATATTTGGAATAAGAAACAGTTTCAAATTAAATTAAAGATTGGTGTGGGAAGTCCTTCTGTATATGTGTTGCTTTTATTTGTTAATGAATAAAGAAACTGCCTTGGACTGTGATAGGGTAGAATAAAGCGAGTTGGGGAAAACAAAACTTTATGCTGGGAGAAAGAAAGCAGATTCACAGAGAAGCCACGTATCCCTGCCAGAAACAGATGCCAGACAGAATCTTGCTGGTAAGCCACAGCCACATGGCAATGTACAGATTAATAGGAATGGCTTAAATTAAGATGTAAAAGCTAGCTAATAAGAAGCTACAGCTAGTAGGCCAAGCAGTGATTTAATTAATACAGTTTCTGTGTGGTTATTTCGAGGCTGGGCAACCAGGAATGAACAAGCAGCCTCCTACAACAAAAGATGATTTAAGAATGTTTTATATAAATCATAAAAGCCAGTGGGGAAAAAAGAAGATTGTGATTAAAACAATGCAGAGAAAGAGGTAGAAAGTCACAGATATGTTATACTGAGGTTCATTTCTGTCTGCAAATGAAGAAAAGAATTGAGAAACACTTTCATGTTTCTGGTTTTGGATGACAAAATAGTTAAGGTGCTGGAAAAAGACATCCTACTTACCTTGGAGATACAAGATCTGCATCAGTTTGAGAAAAGGACAAATAATGTAAGCTTGTAAAACATTGGATTTTACATTTCTATTTACACCCAAACTCTGTTCCTTCAAAAGCAATCGTATATGAACTTCAAATTTAAATATTTTGAGAGCCTGGTAAAGAATTTATATTTGATATAATAGGAATGGAAGGGCCTGTTGAATATGCTCAGCACAATCATATGACAGCATGGCTTGGGGAGTTTGAAATTGGAAGATGATATATTAGGATGCTATAAAGAGGCACTTTGGGTAGTTGGGAGAATATTTAATTAATGCACTTGAAATCCTTTTTAATTAGTGTGCTTGAATCCTTATGAAACTGAACATGATTAAAAGCAGTGGCAGTGTTGAGGATGCAAAGGGAAATAAGGGAACAATAGTGCAACAAAGATGCTGGCCAGAGAAAGCCCAGCCTGATTGCGGGAAATGTGGGGTAGGTACACCCTCCATGTCCTAAGTGGAAGGGCTTACTTCAGTCTCATGCTTACTACATACAAACAGTGGACTGGAGATGAGCTCTTATCATCTCTACACTTGAATTTCCTCATATTTAAGCAAGTTGTCAAATATTATCAGATAATACAAGGAATAGAATTCAAAAATTATACCTCTGTAGTTTCAAAGTCTTTTCTCCTCTTTATTTAATCTTTTAAGAGCAAAGCTACAGCTAAAGTGAAAAAAGGAGAGATTGAATGTAAAGCTTTTATCTTCTTCCATCATAATATAAATGAAAGTGAAAAGGTCTACAACCTTTAAAAAAGAGACTTAAACATGTACAAGTTCATATCTATTTTAAATAAGCTTGTATCATATTTTATACATGCATGCCTGTACCTTCTTCTGTTTCTCATATGTTTGATAACATTCATCTTTATATTGATTCTATGTATCCAATTATCTAAAATATGTTCTTTCATTTAATTAGATTCACAAGTAAATGATGATGGAATTGAAAGGTACTGCTGATAATTATTATCTGCAAATAAATTCTCTTGATGAGTGTATTCATCACACATGTATTTCTTGATGTGTTTATACCTTAAAATTTTCTGAAGCTTTGATGGCATTGCTACCATGGGTTTCCTAAGACTATTCCTTTGCACCTTTTGTTCTTATGACATATATGATCTGGGCAAAATTTTAAAATTCTATCTGATGGCTTTGGGTTCACAAGGGAAATTGCTGAAGTTAGAAACACTGAAAAGGTAAATATTCAGTGTGCAATGTGGTAACATCAAACAAAATAAAACTAGGCTCTCTTTTTGGTTTTGTTTGTTTCCTTCTTTTTGTTTATTTTTTGTCTTAATATTTTATTCATTTTGTAAACCAACCACGGGCCCCCTTCCTTCCCTCCTCACACTCTCCCACTCCTACCTCCCAATCCAACTAATAATCACTCCTCAGAAAGGGTAAGACCTCCCATGGGGGGTCAACAATGCCTGGCACATTAAGTTGAGGTAGAATCAAGCCCCTGCTCCCTAAATCAAGAAAAGAGCAAAGCATCTCAACATAGAAAATGGGTTTGAAAAAGTCAGCTCATGCACCAAGGATAGATCCTGTTCCCACTGTCAGGTGTCCCTCAAGCAGACCAAGCTAGATAACTGTCTCCCACAAGCAGAGGGCCTAGTTCAGTCCCATGCAGTCTCCCCAGCTGTTGGTCTAGAGTCCCTGAGTGGGAGAGCAATGAAAGAGATACATTGATAGAGGGAACCTTTGTGAGGCTTAGAAGAAATCTGTTGCTAGGGAAATCCCCAAATCCAGAAGGATCACTCCAGCTAAGAATCTAAGCAACAGTGGCCTTATTACAGGCTGTCCCCTGTAATAAGATTAGTGAACCCCATACTTGTTATCACAGAACGTTTATCCAGTAACTGATGGAAGCAGATGCAGAGATCCAGAACCAAGCACCAAGGGAGTCTTATCAAAGAAAGGAAGGAGCAATAATATGAGTGGGGGAGGGAAAGCGTCAAGATCCTGACAGGTAAATCCAGTTTCCTTCCTTTTGTTTGTTTGTTTGTTTTGAGACAGTGTTTCGTGTTGTGAATGCTGGCCTTAACAATGTTCTGTAACCCCAAATTGCCTTGAACTTAGTCCTCCTGCCTTTAATTCCCCAATACTTGAATTACAAGCCTTTGCTGCCACTTTCACTTTTATCCGGTGCGGTGCTGGACCTTGAACCAAGGCTTTGTCAAAGTGCGATAAAAGCTTTAATAATGGATCTGTAAACCGGGCGATGGTGGCACACGCCTTTAATCCCAGCACTCGGGAGGCAGAGGCAGGTGGATCTCTGTGAGTTCGAGACCAGCCTGGTCTACAGAGCTAGTGCCA
>NW_004949098.1:9047927-9051928 GCF_000317375.1 Microtus ochrogaster
TGAAACTAATGGGTCAGGCAGTGTTTAAAAGAATACAGTTTCCGTGTAATTATTTCGGGGCATAAGCTAAGCTAGCCATGTGGGTGGCCGGGTGGCGGAAAGCAGCCCCGCCGCTCTTATTTCAACAATAATCTTTCTTAGAAAAATAAAACAAAACAAAACAAACCATGGCAAAACCCCACTGAACAGAAATATTCTACAATTTACAAGATAGAAGACTAGCAACAACTAAATTAATTGTTGGTAAAATTGTATTTGCATAAGGAAATTTAAAAATACATGTTTCTGTAATTTAAAAAAGAGGATATGCTTTCCCTTGAATAATTCCTAATCTCAATAAGAGGAGTACTGAACAGAATTTGGCAGCATACTGTGACATGGCATTTCTTCAGAGAAAAAATAGCACACTGCCCACTTCTCAGCCACTTCAGTCATCTTGGCAGCACAGAGCAGGAGCCCTGAGTGGAACAATTTGCTTTCTGTTACAAATTAGCCAGTCTGAGTATGACCATCCTCAGCCAAGAGCCAAGTTCTCTTTTAACGTGCTTCCTGATGGATGCCTCCACCACTAAAAGGCCAAAACTGAAGACTGAAGGACAGAAGGGATTAGTGACAGACAAATGTCTCTGTCTTTTGAGTTTATTGATCATCCTTTTTTCAAGGTTAAAAAAGTTAAATACACTCAATGTTAAAAGAACAACAACTAACTTTCATCTGATGATGAGTAACTTGCAGAACCCCTCTGAATGCTGACTTTGGAGACTGGTCTATTTAGCATGGAAATGTTATATTAAACCAGTCAAAAGGATGATTGTAAAAAAAGAATAAGGAGATTCTCAGCACACAAAGCAGATATCATCTTCTAATGGTGACTATTCTAGAAAAAGAAGAAAACAAATAATAAGAAAAATAAAACATCATATGTGAGGGAAAAAAAGTCTACCAACAGAATGCATCCATTATCAGTCTCTCTCAATCATCTATTTCTTTAAGCACAGTCTTTCACAATTGAAAAAAAAATAGTCTTAGTGGTGCATTATTTTGAAAGTATTAGATAAAAACAATTCATATCATGGCTTGCAAAATAATTTATTGTCATTCCAAATTGTGTAACCTACGTTTTTGTAAGCACACAGACAGGATGTGATGGTTAAAAGGAGAATATCCCCATCAGCTCATGTGTTTAAAGGTCTGGTTCTCAGGTAGCAGACAGTTTAGCAAGGATGAGGAGGTCTGACCTTGTTAAAGGAGGTGTGTCACTACGGATGTGGATTAAGGCTTCAATCTTATGTCCAGTTTTGCCTCTCTCTGTCTACTACTTGCTGATCTGGGTATAAGCTCTTAACTAGTTCCCCAGTACCATGCTTGCCTGACTTCTTTGACATTGCCTGCAGTGAGGTTTGTGGACTAACCCTCTAAACTTTAACTAAATTCTCAGTTAAATTGTTTTCTTTTAAAGTTGGTCATGGAGTTTCATCACAGCAATAGGACAGTAAATAAGGAACAGTATTTATTTTGATGTGGCTATCTTGTTCTTAACAGAACTCTATGAAGTTGAAAAAATGTTATTTTAGATCACTTCTTAGTTAGGACAAGTCATATACTGTAGAATGAGTAGGAATCAAATGAAATTTTAAAAATATAGTAAACGT
Source organism: Microtus ochrogaster (assembly GCF_000317375.1). Taxonomy (NCBI): domain Eukaryota; kingdom Metazoa; phylum Chordata; class Mammalia; order Rodentia; family Cricetidae; genus Microtus; species Microtus ochrogaster. Next base: position 9,049,580 of record NW_004949098.1, read on the forward strand.
CACTCAAAATAATTAGTATTTTATTTTATTCTTTAAATATCAGAAAAAGAAATGAAATGAACTCAGTTATCAGGAAAGTCAGAGATTATGCATAATCCTTATAGGAAATTTACTGGGCTCTCCTAGGTATATCACAGATGTTCCAGGAAGTGGTGGAGTGGGTGGGAGAGGAGAATGTTAGCTGCTCCCAAACAGAATTAGCTGTAGGTAAACTTCCAAGCTGAACCCACACCTTCAGAAATTGTGTGAGGAGACTGTCTTGCCCATCACTCTTTGGGCCATGATGAATGAAATCTCAGTCTAATTTGTTGCAGCAGAAGCACAGTGTGGTGTCTAAGAGACAAAATTCAAAACTTGGCATGTTAGATTTCCACCTCAGATGCAAGAAGATTATATAAAAATAATTTCCTGAAAGTCTTTTGAAAATAGTACTCTGATTCACAGTCACCAACTTCCACACCATTAAGACTGGCCAGAACCCTGGCAGAAAGTCATCTAGGAAGTCAAAATGCATCCTTACAGCAATTAGTCCCATATAGACAAATAGTAGTGGACAACTTCTAGAAATATTATTCCCTCCAAGTGTTATGGAGCAAAGACCAACTGGATTCCCCAAGTCATTTACTTAGGACACTCAGCTCATTCCCAGAATCTTCTCACCAGCAGCCTCTAACTGAAGACTAGATTAAACCTTCATGTTTGTTCATTATCTACCATTGTCCCTTTGAGTCTCTATCAAACCAAAGTGAAGCTAGTTCTCGCTCTTGATACAACAGGCTATAGATGAACAGTCTTCCTTACCATGTATTTGGGTTTTATTTTGTTAAACTGAAATCAAGTTGGACAAACTTAACTTCTGTACTGACTGATATAAGCTAAGGCTGTCTTGGTAAGATATGAACTAGAATAGCTTCATGGTGTGTGTTCATTTGTAAACTAACTCAGGAGTATATGTTTATAAAGAAGCAACCAAGCCCCTGACAATCATAGTGACTGACAGGGTAAGGGCTACAAAATTAAGCTTTTATTAAGCAAAGACACCTTTTAGCAGTGTGGTAATGTCTGTACATCATTTCCTGTGTTTCCTATTGAGAAAACATCACAATAACTTTCATTTTATTTCATTTTTGACATTATATTATAATTGCATAATTTTCTCCTTATTTTTCCTCCCTATAAACCCTCCCACATACTCCTTGTTTTTCTTTCAAATTCATGCTCTTTTTATTCATTAATTTTTGTTACCTACTCATATGTATATGAAGATGACAGCAATAGGTATGCTAATGTGAACACAGAAAAGACCAAGATGTTTCAACTGTACACAAAGAACCACAGGCAGCTACAGAATGTGGGGAGCAGGAGAAACAGTCTTCAGTAGGGATGGGTATATTAACTGGTTACTAAATAGCACATGATCATCCATTAATAGGTTTCCCTTTAAGGCAGACATTTTTAACCATGTTCAATCTAGGGTACTGGCCCACTTTAGAACCATTACCTATTCAGCTTATCGTTATTGATTATTACTAAAAGGAATTTGAGTATTGTTTTTTTCAGGTAGTCATCCCAATTATGATGTGTGTTGCTCAATAATAAACTTTTTGTTGGTTTGACTGATTATGTTAAGACATTGTCCAACTGTTATAGATGAGCCTAGTTCTATATTCATAATATTATTTTATTGTCAAATTATTACAGTTGATCTGTGGAACATTATATCCTGGAACAAAATCTACTTAATCATATTAGAGTATATGTACTTATAAATAGATATTATGTACTAAGTCTTTGGATAAAAATGTTGTTTCACATATTAAAGTTTCAATTTAAAATTGTCTGTAGTATTTACCTCATTCATTATTGTGTGGTATTTTTGTTTTGTCTTGTTTTTCTAGACAGAGTTTCACTGTGTAACTTTGGAGCCTGTCCTGGAAATAGTTCTGTAGACCAAGACCAGGTTAGCCTCGAACACACAGAGATCTGCCAGCCTGTAACTCTCAAGTGGTGGGGTTAAAGGTGTGTGCCACTACCAATTGGTAGTACTGTGTAGTATTATATAAACCTCAATGGCTTAGTGATCACAAAGATTTTATGGAAAGCAGGTGTGGTGGTGAATGTCTTTAATGACACAGCACATGGAAGACAGAGACAGTTTGAGCTCAGTGAGTTTGAAGTCAGCCTGATATACATAATGACATCTAGGCTAGTCAGACTACATGTGAGGTCATGTCTTGACAAAGGACTAAAAATAAGTTTGTTGCGGGAGGTCCTTCCGCTCCTCCAGCCTATAGCCGCTGAGATACCAGCCCATTGGGGCGTGGTCTCTCTCCCTTTAAAAAAGCGGCC
>NW_004949098.1:9052028-9052570 GCF_000317375.1 Microtus ochrogaster
GGTGGATCTCTGTGAGTTCGAGACCAGCCTGGTCTACAGAGCTAGTGCCAGGACAGGCTCCAAAGCCACAGAGAAACCCTGTCTCGAAAAACCAAGAAAAAAAAAATGGATCTGTAATTCAGACCCCCAAATCTTTAGATAGTACAGGGATATGGTATTTTTATATGATACACGCCAGATTTCCAGAAATGTATTGTTTAGTAGAAAGTACAGTAAGTAACCCAGTGTCAAAAACAGCATAATTTCATAAATGACAGTAATAAAATACAATAATATGATCTAAGTCTACAACATCAGTAAAGCTACTCATGAGCTACAAAAATGTCTTCACAGAGAAATCAACTGTGAACTCAACTGCATATTTAAAGTACTATGCAACTAACAGTTAAAAGATGTTAATATATTTGATGCTGTCATTGATTAGACAAAATAGAGAGATTATTCTCAATATAATCTGATGTGGGAATGATTTCTTATTAATAAAGAAACTGCCTAGGCCCATTTCATAGGCCAACCCTTAGGTAGGCGGAGAAAACAGAACA
>NW_004949098.1:9053170-9054503 GCF_000317375.1 Microtus ochrogaster
TGGTTGCACAGAGGGCTGACAGTGATCTGTAAGTTTTTTCCCCTTTAAATAAATACCACACTATTAATCATAATTCCAAACTGGTGTGGCATTGTTTGTGACTTACGCCTTCAGTTGGCACCCAACATTTGGTGTTAGGACCCCTCCTTCCCCCGCTCGGCTGCTGGCCTCGAGTTCGGCATGAGCCTCCCTTCCTCAGCTGCCACGGCCGGCAGGCAGCCTTGTGGCCTGTGTCTTGTGCGTGGAGCCAGCAGCTTAATATAAATCATCACACACTGGCTTTTATTGCTGCAGTTCTTTATATTTTCTCTTTAGACATCTCAGATTGACTTCCAGTCCCTACACCTCCCCACGTGGATTTAAATTCCACAGGCCTGCATAGTCTCTGCCCGCGTGGTTTGCTCTTTTCTGAGTCATTTTTAAATCTCCCTTGCAAGCACAGCTCTGAAGTGGCGCAAATCAGAGCACACGGTTGCTGAAAGCTGCAACCCCTCAGGGTGACTCTGTCACGTGGAGGCATAAGCAGCTTCCAGGTTGCTCTTCTCAACCCCTGGATTCTGGATTTCTGGTTCCATCTTGGGAATTGATTTAATTACATTTACTTTGTTGAGCAACTTACATTTTCCAGTTTTTAACAAATACTAGGCGGACTCTGAAACAGGACCCTGTCTTCGTCGTGACTTGGCAACAGCGTCACCTGCTGGATAATACGTAGTATTGCAGTTTTCGTTTCCAACGCGAATTTTACTGTTCTGGTTACCAATACAATGGGTTATATCATGCAAGGTTTATATGACTATGGGGATAACTTAATTTACTGGTTACTAGGTTTCAGTATTCTTTTGCATATTCAATCATTTAGGAAGAATATGGCACTCCTAAGAACCATACAATCTTTACTAGAAACTCATGCAGGTCAGGAGATTCAGGATTCAAAAGAGACAATAATAAAGACAATAATAAAAAGACTCAAAATGATTGAAGAAATGATTGGAGCTGGTGAACAGAATAATAAGGCACAAGGACAGGATGCAATGCCAACACCAGCTATTAGAACTGGCTTACCCAAGGTTTTAGTGGCATACCCTATACTTAATTCTGACAAAGCGTCAACTTCTAAAGGCACAAAGGGAGTCAGAGAAGAAAGATGGACTCCAATAGCAATGAATGATCTAAAAGAAATTAACCAAGCTATTGTTAATTTTGGCTTGCACTCTGCATATGTAAAGGAAATGATAAGGACTTGGGCTTCTAATGCTAGAGCTACGCCCCATGATTTCTATCAGTTAGTGTCTGCAGTTTTAGATAATGGACCTTCCTTGATGTTTGGAAT
>NW_004949098.1:9058203-9060944 GCF_000317375.1 Microtus ochrogaster
GCCAAGACAGGGTAAGATAGTTTTAAAAAGTTGCTTGCCTTTGAAAATGGTATGTCAGTTATGTTAGGCCTTAGCCAAAGTTGGTTGCTTCAACGCTGCTAATGTGACTTTGGGTGATTGCCCAGGTAGATAGCTGTCTCTGTGATTTGTTGCATGTTTTGAAAGTTGTTTTAGTGAACTTCCTAATTACCCAGGTAACATTATTTCCCTTCTCAGATCTTTGATGGGGTTGAAGTACATATACTAAATGTAGTATAAGTACTTTTCTCTCATGACTTGGCCAAGTTATTTATTATACAAGACCTAAGCTAGTTAGAATAGGATATTTGTACTTATTGTATATAATTTCATAGTAGGTTTAGAACTCTTACTTAAACAAAAGGGGGAGGTGTTGCAGGAGGTCCTTCCACTCCTCCAGCCTATAGCCACTGAGATACCAGCCCATTGGGGTGTGGTCTCTCTCCCTTTAAAAAAGTGGCCACTTCCCTCTCCTCTCTCTCTTCACTTCCTGCTCTGCCGGTGGTGACTAGACTCCCTTCCTGGTTGCGCAGAGGGCTGATGGTGATCTGTAAGTTTTTTCCCCTTTAAATAAATACCACCCTATTAATCATAACTCCAAACTAGTGTGGCATTGTTTGTGACTTATGCCTTCATAAGTTTACAGATTGTGTTGTATATTTACAATGTTTTAGAAGATACCTTATAAGATAGGATATAACGTTAGGTTTGACGTATTTGCACACCACTTATTGATACCATTAAATGTTTGCAATTACAAAATCACTATTTCAGTGTCTATACTTATCTATAATTTTGTACCATATGTCCATACTAAATTTAAAAAACTAATATGATTTCTAAATTTGTAATTTCCTGTTTTCTGCCTTTCTCTTGTCATGACTTACATTTCACAATTCATCATTGTTATGTTGTTGCTTTGGCTATATATATAATGTTACTGAAAACCTAAAATTTCAAAACAAGTATACAGCTTAATATATTCTGGTCTATCAATGTCACTTTTATTAATTTTGTACTTTAATTCATTTTTCCTGATGTTTATCTTGGGGCCATGTCCAAGGTCTTTAAGTTACTTCTTTATTTATTTTTTCATATTGTACATATTTCTCCTCTTAACTTATCTTTTCGTTAAATTCTGTGTTTTTATTGTGTTTTATTCTCTGTTTAAATCTCTCATCATAAATCATTTTTTCTCATTAACTTGAAAATACTTTCAAGGAAAGATAAGTATATACACACCCTCAAACAGCATGTCAACTGTCTTAGATCAAAAACAGCATTTTATTCTTCAAGTTTTGTGTACCAAAAACTGTATATTTAAAATTGTAGATAGGTTTTAGAAATAAGAAAAATAGATTAAAAGTTTAATGTTCTTCTTTTAACAAGTTTTTACATTGATTGTCATTACTGTATGTAGTAATCTTCAAAAGCAACGATTTTTAACTTCAGTCCCTGCAAAGAATAGGGAGCTGAGGTTTTGGCAATACCATGTATCTCTGCCCATGGTGTGCAGATAAAACATGTGATACATGTTCTGTTCCATCAATGACAGGTCCTGTCATACAGATTTAGTGGGGATGGATAGATCATGATAAACTCTGATTTCATTCAGCAGAGTGATGCTCTAATTACTGATATATAAAAACAGGGAGACTTGCTGGCAAAATGGGCACTCTTCAATATGCAAGTCCTTCAATATTCAAATTATCTTATTTATTTCTTTATTCATTCATTCAATATTTGTGTTATATGTTGTCATATGTGTGCATGTGAGTGAAAGAGCTCATGTATAGATGTGAGAAAATATCTTGAAGGAGTCAGTTCCCTCCTCCACCATTTAGGTTCTGGGTTGTCATGTTGTTCTGGTTGAACTCAAGTTGTCAGACTTAACAGCAAAGATCTTTACCCACTATCTATTTTACTGGTACCCCTGACCCTCTTAGCTTGAGTCCCAGATTCCTGGCCAGATGAGGCAAGAGAATAAAGAGACACACAACATACAATGAAGCTGAGATCCAGCAGGGTTCTCTAACTTAGTGATAAGACCTGGAACCTGAAAGTTTATTAGGCAAAGCACTTGGGGAGGGGTTATCTAGGCTCCATAGGTGGTCTTTTAAGGTGAGCAGTCTCAAACTGTAAACATCCTGGAGGATGAAGTCACAGTTGCTAGTTTTTACATATATTGATCAGTTTTTTTCATAAACACTCCAGCTCCTAAGGAAAACATTGTGGTAATTCTGGGACCTGTCCCAGATGGGTAACAGCTTTGCCAATTTTCCATGGGTCAATTGGTCTTGGACTTCTCAACACTTCACATCTATGTCAGAACATAAATTCACTCACTTGGATTTCCTTGGATGCCAACATGCTGAATCTCAATATTTTGTTTTACAAAACTTCGTGTTACTCAAACAGCAAGTAAAATGTATGAGAACATTTCTTAAATAATTTCTGCATACTAGTCATATATTATTCTCCTTCATTACTAAAGTTAGCATAGTAGAAAACATCATTTTTTTGTAAAATTACAAAATTATTCATATTTTTCCTATATCTATTTTTACATGATGCAGATTTGACAAAGTAATAGTTTTGATTCTCTAGAGATTTCTGTATATTTGTTTCTTTCCTTTTTTTTGGTTGGGAGACTTTGATAACTGTTAATATTTATATATATATATATATTTTATTTATTTATTTATTTATTTATTTATTTATTT
>NW_004949098.1:9061294-9068481 GCF_000317375.1 Microtus ochrogaster
CCATTGTCTCAGTGTGGGGGTGTACCCCTCGCGATCCTGAGTTCCTTGCTTGTGCTCTCTCTCCTTCTGCTCCTGATTTGGACCTTGAGATTTCTGTCCAGTGCTCCAATGTGGGTCTCTGTCTCTGTCTCTTTTCATCGCCTCATGAAGGTTAATAATCAGGAGGATGCCTATATGTTTTTCTTTGGGTTCTTCTTCTTATTTAGCTTCTCTAGGATCACTAATTATAGGCTCAATGTCCTTTGTTTGTATAGATGACATATAATTTTAAAAGTATATTTAAGGAGCTGTTTATAAATCAAAGTTTAGTTAGTAATTTAAAAAATAAAATCAAAAATATTTTAAAATGCTTTTTTACTTATTACCGTGCTACTCAAACCTAATGCTATAGCTGAAAGCAGAGCATTGTCATAACTAGTTGCTTCATGCTACCGGAGTGCAGACTTGCCTGCATATTCCATTTGATTGGAGAGATTCCAAACTTTGTCTCCATATATTTCACCCTCCTATATTTAACGTAAAGTGCAGGCCAAAGGATGAGAAACTTTGGGTGTGGCCACATTGCTGTTTCTCAAATTAATCCACAGTAACACACTGCTCAAATTTATATGTTCTTGTTTACTAAAATACCTAAGTATCATATGTGTTTTTGAGTGTGAGAACTGCATGAAAGAAATTCTGGATGATTTTGAGTATGCTATTTACTTTTGTTTTAGGTATGCCAGTGCTTTCCTTACATATATGTATGTGCACCATGTTCATGCCTGTAGCCTGGAAGAACCAAAAAATATTGTCAGGTCCCAGAGCACAGGAATTACAGACAGTTGTGAATTGTGGATGATGGAAATGAACAGACTTCAGGAAAAGGGTCTTTGGGAAAACAGATTAGTAATGTTTATATAGAGTAAAGTCATCCAATCTCTGTAATAAGAAAAAACTAATTGCTTTCTTTCTCAACAAAAAACATACACAAAGTATAATGTAGGAACTATGAATGAAAAAAGTTCACTAAATGAGTCTTTTGCTACACACCTCAAATTTGATACCATTGTTAAAAGTTTTGAGACTGTATTAGAGCTGATATAGGCAAGCAAGGAGGGTATTGTGAAGGATAATATCACTTATCACTCTGACAGGATCTAAAATTATTTTGGAGACAACTTGTGTGCAGGAATGTGAGGGAATTATGTACTAGATTAATTAAGGTGAGAAAACTCACCCAAAATTTAAATGACATCATTTCATAGGCTGACTTTCTGATTCTGTCCTGCAAAACAAAAAGATTACACACTGAGTATGAGATAGAACTGGTCCAATAATTAGAAGTTCCCATAAACTGTTTTTTTTTGAATAAGGATACTTTAAAAATATATTGAGAAAGACCTAAATAAACAATACACACTTTATGAAGACAGTGTTAAAATTGACTTTAGGCTTGAGATGGCTCAGGAGTTAAGAGTGCCTATTGCTGTTATAGAGGACCCACATTCAATGCCTACCATACAAGCCAGGCCTTTCATAATTTCCTTGTAGCTCCAGGTTCAGGGGATACATCATAGTGTTCTGACCTTCAAGGGTACAACATTCATGGGCACAAATTACACACAAAAGCCCATAATTGAAAACATAATAGTACTTTTTCTTTATAGATCAGATTTACTTGTAAGTAGTATATCAACTTTTAAAACTATTGTTTGTATACATTTAAGTGGCACTAGAATTTTCAAATAAATTGACATATTCATTAGATCTATTCAAAGATGACCTTGTCATCCTTGCCCTAAATTAATATTTATGCTTAGCTTTATGTGAATAATTTCAAGATCTATATATTTCCAACTCATCTTCCTGTAATACATATGTATTAGTCAGGGTTCTCTAGAGAGGAACAGAACTGATAAAATAAACATATACATATATAACAAACATATAAAATTCGCATATATATGTATGTATACATATATGTATATATATATAGCATTTTTAAGTAAATTGAAATATTCACTAAATCTATTCAGCCAAAGATGTGTGTGTGAGAGAGAGTTTCTATGTGCATATGTATACATGTAAAATTATATGTAGTTTTCTAACAAAAGTTCTCCAAGTTGAATTTCCATTTTCTTACACAACAGTTAGGAGCTATAAAATTTGTATTTAACTATTTCACATTGTTATTTTTTTAGATATCATTCTCTACAGCACAAAGTAAAAAATAGCAAATAAGGAGAAAGACAGGTATCTCTTAGAGACTATATATCTGTTTCCAATTTAGGTTTAAGTGAAGCATATATCTCTTCAAATCATATTTATAGAGAGACAATCGAATCATCAAAAGACACAGGACATTAAATTTAATCATTTATGAAGGAATTTCCATATTTGCGTATGGCATCAAACTCAACATGCTATGTTTGTTTAGAGTGATGGATGGATACGTACCAGTAACTCAGAGTATTCTACCTCTAGTACCTTCGCCAATTTAGCCTTGCTGTCTTCAGGACATACCAATAAAGAATAATTTCTGATCATGCATTTCATAATTTTTAATATTCTGATTAATCACCCAATATTTCTTATTTTTCCTAAAACATGCTTCCTACTCTAATATTTAAAGCTGCATTAATAGATGATCCACTAACATTTCTGCTGCTGTAGCCTTTTAAATTCTCTCCCCCTATAAGTATTATTTCACATTAAACATTAAAACATTGTTCCTCTAACTCTTTGGTTTCTATTCTTACCATCTTTTCATCAAATTTCCAAAATAATTCAACCTAACTACACTAACATTCATTGTAGATGTTACACAAATTGTAATACAATTTGGAAAGCAGATGTTATTCTAAATGTGTTTTCTAGTGTTTGCCTTCTATCAAGGAGTTCTTCATAAAATTTAAAAACCACAAAATGCATAAATTATTTTGAATAAATTAACATGTGTTTATAGTATTGCAGTCATAGGTTTGTTTTTAAAGTAGTTAATAGATCCCAGAGGGAGTAAGAACTTAAATTGAGAAAAGATAGTCCAAACTTTGGGGAATTATAAGCATAGTGAGTAGATAGAAAGAACAAGAGATAATGCAACCAGGGCATGACCTCACAGATCATACTCTCCAATAATTAGAAAAACTCATGGTGATTATTTCATGAACACCAGTATCTTGGGTTATCCTGAAAAAATATGAAATACTGACCTCATAAGACTGCTCAAACATGCATGGGGACTTTGGGGGAGGGTTGAAGGGGAGGAGAGAGGCAGAAAAAAACGTAGAGCTCAATAGAAATAAAAGAAATAAAATAATAAAAAAGACTGCTCAAACAATGAAAGGTAACATGCATTGACAATGTCACATGGATATTTGACTATGTATATTACTATGTAAGTAAAAAAATATATCTCTTTTCCATGAAAATAAGATGCAGTTTATTCTGGGACCAAATATGAGGGAGTATGACCTAGGAATGTAGACTTAGGTCTTAAGAATCCCATGTTCCAATATGGAAGCAGTTTTATGAAATTTGATAACAAAACAAAGATAGTAATAAATCAAGAAGCTTTTAACATGCCTTTGTGAGAACATTCAGTAGGTGGTTACAGCGTGGTGAAGAAATCGCAGCTATACGCCCAGGTGCTATGTGAAAGCATTTGTAACCTGTTGATTGATCCAACTAGGGTTTCTTAAGTTAGTACCTTTCAAAATGGTTTGCTGTGTTTGTTAGGTCTAGCTTTCTCTGTTGGTCACAGGATGTTAGGTATGACATAGAGATGATCAAGGGAGGGCTAATTAGGGAGCTAAGCACAATTAAATAAAAATTGTAACGAGGTTCCTGATCTTACAATAGTCTAAGTTTGCCATATCACTGAAGTTCTAACCAGTCAATCAAACTCTGATAACATACCTTCTCTGTAGGAGCTTCAGTTAATATTTTGTCTTCCTTTATGTAGGCTAGCCTACATAAAAGACAGATGAGTTAGCAAGTCTCATCTTTTATGTCTTCCATGGGATAAATTCACCTATCCTGTCTTCTGAAATGACATAAACACAAACGTACATAACCTACCATTGAATCTTAATTCTCAACGGCTTCTTGGACTGTTTATTTACCTGCAACATATAAGACATCTTTACTTAAATATCATTGGAAAATCATATGAGGATATCATTACATGAAATTAATAGAATACAAAAAATGAGAAGAATTTTAACTTAGCATGCTTATTCAGTGACATTTATTACTTTTCTATGAAAATGTGCTTGGTTCCTCAGAGTTATTTGAAACTTATCTTTTCTCCAATTTCCACTTAGTTTCCATCATCCATTGTATTATTGTTTAACAGATAGAGCCCTGAGTCCTATCTAGTTACGGTTTCACCTAGGTCATACAAAAGTAAACCACCAGTTCCAAATTACTAGGAAGTTCTAATAAATAATTTGAACAATTTAGGGTTACATTATTAAGAGCTTAGAACTGAAGTTATTTCTACTGCCTAAGTCACTCCTATTACAGTATGTTTTTTCTTTTAAGCACCTATCTAAGCAGTGTTGCAATAACCTCAAAGTGAAAATAGCACTTTTTGAAAAGGATTGTTTTGGGATGAACCATATCAGTAACAATGACTCCATCTGTGATAGTAAAGCTGAGCAGGGGTTATTTGAGATAATCAGATGACAACTGAAATAGCAGACATTCAGAAATATTTGTAACCTATGCTTGAAGGAAGAAAGTGACAAAGTAGGATATCCACAAAGACAGATAGCATACAAGATCTTGGCAGGTGGATGAGAAGTAATTACTGAACCAAAATAATGTCATTTTAATTTGGGATCCTGGGGATCAAGCTGGTGAAGCATGCATGGAAGAGCTATGAAAAAGCATTGAGTGTAGTGGTTTATCCATTGTATTCTTATTGGGAGATTCTCTCCATTTAAATAAATAATTAGATCTATAAAAAGAGAGATGGCTCACTATCACACTACAGCTTCCTTGACAAGATTCTTCCCCCTTTTTTCTGTTTCCTTGTTTTCTCCCTTCTCTCTCCCTATCTCCCCTCACCCCCACCCTACCCCCAAATTTTATTGTGGAGGTGGCTACAGGGAAAGAGGGCATAAATGCAAAGATGAAAAATGAATAGGATGGAGATACATGATGTGAAAGACACAAAGAATAAATAAAAAGAAAGATAAAAAGAAGAGTGATGTACAATAAAAATTGTATATTAAAAATCTGTTTATCCAGTCAGAAGTCAGACTTGTAAGAATGCGATATATTAATATTACAACATAAAAACTATCAAGAGTTATCAAAGGGTTGTGTTGAGAAGAAAGAAGAGAAAAGTGTTCCTAAGTCAACTACAATTTCTTTGGGTTAAAAAGTTATTCCTGACCTGTGGTTTTCTGGTTCAGATATAGAATGCTTGGTTAAAGTGTTTGAATTCCTAGGGTTGGTATTTAGAACCACAGGAATCAAAAAGAAACTAAAACTTTACTTGAAACAAGTTGAGTAATTTCTTCTAAAATTTTATTGTTCTCTATTATACTAAAAAACAAAAACAAAAAATAAATATATAAAATCCTATTGTTAGGCTCCATAATTGTTACTGTGTCTCTGAATTTCTACATTAACTTAAATTGTAATCAAAATGAATTTCCCAGACCAGGTCCTCTTGATAACTACTTTTAAGTAATTTTCTTTTAAAACTTAAATCATTTATTATGAAGAAAGCCAGCTAATGCTGGAGAATCTAATTATTGATATTTAGTCTTTAAGTTAATCTGGCTTCACAGTGTGAATTGGCATAGAGATTTGTACTGAAACTATAGCATATGGCCACTCTGTGACTCTGGAGTGTACCTGTGCTTCCTATATACCTGTCTTGCATTTGGTTTTGTTTTTCTCTCATCTTGTTACTGACTTAAATCAAGCATCTTTTTAAACTAATATATATGGATTTCTTAATGAGGTCAGAACTCTACTGTGACTACTAATGAAGCATTTGATTTTCTGATCTTTGTTTTGTTTTATTGTGGTTCTTCTCTAAATTGTGACACATAGATAATAAAGTATTTTCTCTTTAAATTAAGCTACAAAAATAGGTTATTATATAGTTTTAAGAAAGTACTTTTTTTGAGAAAAAAAAAGGTAGAAGAGACAACCAACCAGGGCAGTGGACAACTCTGGTAAGTCTCTGCTAAGTCAGTAGATGTGGCAGCTTTTCAAGAACTCAATCTCCAGCTGATTCCTAAACAAATTAGTTATCCTAGATTGTTCAAAACAGAGATTTTTGTAATCCATACAATAATTATATTAGTCACAATAAAACTTGATTATGAAAAGAGAGTATCACCCAAAAAGAATGTGCTGAGTTTGGTATGAAATTGGGTACCTGTTTCTTCATTTTATAATTCATGACTAAGGGGAAGCCCCTCCTACAACTGTGAGCTTGGTTTTACCTATGATTCTTATTAAATGATGAAAGTTGGTGCTTAGGAAAACATTTAAGAAAAAGAGTAGTCTTGAGGACTGAACAGAAGGACAGAAGGCTCAACAATTAAGAAGGCAGCAGGACCCAAATTTAGTCTCAGTCTGCTTATCATTAGGATCAACTCTCTCTGTAACCTCAGCTTCTACAACCCAATGCCATCTACTTGTCTTCATGGACACTGCATAATTCAAAACCTAAAAATAAAAAGTCTTTTATAAAAACAAAGATAAGGTGTTTTTAATTCTGTAAATCTGGCTGGATGATGATAGCTTTATTCATATAACTTAGACTTGGATAATATAATTTAAATAAATTTTGATGTCTAAGGTTTATTTAAATGTGATGATTATGTTCTCAACTGTATTTTCCTAATTTAAGACATTTTTTGCATGCAAAAATTTGAGAAATAGCTTTTTTGGTAAAAGTATAGGAGCTATAAAAATTAAAGGATTGTCTGGAGGCATTACCATCCCTGACTTCAAACTCGATTACAGAGCTACAGTGATGAAAACAGTGTGGTACTGGCATAAAAACAGAGAAGTCGACCAATGGAATCGCATAGAAGACCCGAATTTTAACCCACAAACCTATGAACACCTCAGCTTTGATAAAGGAGCCAAAAGTATACAATGGAAGAAAGAAAGCATCTTCAACAAATGGTGCTGGCATAACTGGATGTCAACCTGTAGAAGAATGAAAATAG
>NW_004949098.1:9070226-9083208 GCF_000317375.1 Microtus ochrogaster
GGGAGGAAGGGGGAAGGGTGGGAGGAGGGGGAGGGAAATGGGAGGCTGGGAGGAGGTGGAAACTTGTTTTTTTTTTTCCTTTTCTCAATAAAAAAAATTAAAATAAAAAAAAGAAATGAAAAACCATCAAATCTCATTACTTAAGACATGGGTGTGCTTTATATTTAGTTGATCACAACTAATGTCTACTTCTTTTCATGAACATTGAATATCAACCAAAACAGTACAGTCTCTACAACTTCTTCTAACAACATAAAATATGCATGACCAATTTAACAAAATTGAAGAGTTCATACGAGTTAGAAACTGGAGAAGTTGTGGAAGAAACATTTACCCTACTCTTAATACTAAGAGAGTACCTGCTTTCTAGGAACACAACTGAGTAAGACCACAGCTACTTTAATATATTTAATCTTTCATGCTTTAAGGAGATCTGTTTTTATAAATTCTCACATCTTAAATATAAGGCTTAGAAATAGTAAGTTCACAGTAAAAATAAGTTTTAGAAAATATTACCAGGGTTAATTAAAATTCTAATCAGTGCCTATTTAACTATATTCTTTTTTCTGGACTATGAATATTTGGATAAATGAATATGAAGTCTAGTGATTTGCACCATCAAAAACCTATATTGTTCATTTTATTCTTTAACATTGTTCTTTAAATCATTTTTATTCAGCAGAATGAGTAGAATAAAGGAAGCATTAACGTTTTTACCTGTTATGAAATACAGCATATATGTCAAGATATTTACTCTAAAATACAACCGGTTAGAGATAAAACCTGACTACCTTTGCACATTCCAAGATGTGGGACAGAAAGATAATTGCAATAATGAAGCTCCTTCTGTTTGCCCTGTCATAATACACTGTTCATTATCAGTCTCCAAGGCAACTAGGAAAGATTAACTGGCCAGCTCAGCACAGTAGTGCAAAATTCCAACCCTTTTCTGTTCATAGCCCTGCTGAGCATGCCTTACAATGTTTCCAAATGAAAACATTGAGAAAGAAAGAAAGAAAGAAAGAAAGAAAGAAAGAAAGAAAGAAAGAGAGAGAAAAGGGGAAATTGTGTGGGAGGTCCTTCTGTCTATGTGTTGCTTTTATTGGTTAATGAATAAAGAACTGGATTGACTATAGAGTGGAAAGGGGAAGGAGGTTTTAAAGAGATGCCATGGGGCAGCTGCCAGAGTCAGACATGCTGAAACATTAGCCAGTAAGCCACAACCACGTGGTGATACACAGATTAATGCAAATGGGTTAAATTAATATGTAAGAGCTAGCCAGTAAGAAGCTAGAGCTATTGAGCCAAGCAGTGATTACGTTAATATGGTTTCTGTGTGATTATTTCAGAGCTAAGTGTCTGGGAATCAACAAGGGGCTCTATCCCTCCTCCAACAAAAGAGTCATAGAGTAAGCCGCAGTAGCTGTAAGGGACATTCTTTAGGGTTGTCATCTTTGCCTCAGAATTAGCAAAGAATAATAAAATTTTAAAGCATAAAAGTAACACAAAAAAGTGACATTTAGATAATTTAGTAGAATATACTTGATGAGTTTAAGACCAGAATGCATGCTGTATTCATGATGTTGATCTATAAACATTAATGTTCAGAATAGGTTCCACAAAATAAAATCAGTATCATATTTTATTGATAATACATAATATATTTACATCATTGGCTACATATTTTTAAACATCTATAACAGACTCCTAAAGTATAATCAGAAACATAAGGAAAGCTCAGGGTAGTAGGGTAAGACTTATATTTATATGTGTCCTTTTATCACACACTACCACTATCAATAACAAAACAAATACATTTCAACCTCACATATACCATTTAATTGCCTTTCTAGAAACCATACTTTCTTAGTTAATTAAATAATAAATAACATAAATATAATAATAAATTTAAAAAGAACAATGAAAATTCAGTATAAAGAAATTAAATATGTAATGTGTAGTACTGGAAGTGATATAGCTAAATACTGCAGTAGTACAATCCCAGCAATGTATTAGCAGGTTGTTTTTGAACTGAAACTCAACAGTTAGGATATTTTTTTATTTTTTCACATGCCCACCCACCTAACTGTAATGAGAGAATCCCCTGCATGTGGGATTTAGCATCACAATAGCAGAGATAGTTTTACTAACTGAAATGTGATACATTAATAATGTTGTAATTCAGAGATTTTCATTTTCCTGTTGCAAATGTTTTCTTATAAACATGCTGAAGCATTATGCCTATTTCACTTTGTAATTAATGGGAACTCAAAACTAAACTGTCAAAAATTATTTCTCTGTTTAAAAAGAAATTTAAATATACATTAATTATATATTTATAGGACTGTACTGCATGTTTCTCTTCAGAAGTATATGCTATATATTATGTATATGAACATAAAAATGTATATTAACTTTTGTATACCTACTAACTTTTGAATGACAAATGAATAAAAATGAACCAGAGTAGTAATGGAAATAACATACAATTTAGTTTAGTTTCACTTGGGAAGCAGAAAAATGATTCACCCCTGCTCTAGGCTAAATCTTAAGAAGGCCTGTCTCACTGAATTCACCTTACAGACTACTTCAGATTTCACCCTGGAACCTGATCTTATCTGATTGAGACACACAATTAACAAAAGTTATTGGTGGTACAAATGATTCCACAATGTTTTCTGGTTGCTGGATCAGCATCTGATATTGAGCCCGGATCTGGTTCTATGCAATTCACAACAATTATTATTGAGTTTCTATTTAATAAAGACTCAATGACCCTCATCTTTGTGTTTGTGGTAACTAAGAAGCTCCAAGGATCTGTGAGGTCACACCTGTATGTTCTTCTTGGGAAAATGGCTCTCTAAGCAAATCAAATTCTCTGTCAACTTCATTAATTTGTTAATATTAAAGAGACTTAGATTGATGATGGCATTCTGCTTTGGACTATGTGTAAAAAGTTGGAAAATACTTAAATCCAAGCTGGTAAAGAAATGGGCTGTTTTAACAAGCAATTCCTGTCTCCTCCAGTTTCACTGAGACAATAATATTTCCATGATGTGGGATCTCATTCTGTACATGTGTTGCTTTTATTGGTTAATGAATAAAGCTGCTTTTGTCTATGGCAGTGAAGAATATAGTCAGGATGGAAGAGACATAGAAAGAGTAGGCAGAGTCAGAGAGATATCATGTAACTGCTGAACGAGAGAGACACTGGACCCTTACCAGTAAGGCACATCCTGGTACCGATACACAAATTAATATAAATGGGTTCATTTCAGATGTAAGAGTTAATTAATAAGAAGCTTGAGCTCACAGGCCAAGCAGTGATGTAATTAATGTAGTTTCTTTGGGATTATTTGGGTTTGGGCAACTGGGAACAGAAAAGCAGTCTCCACCTACATTTCCAGTGTTGAACTATACTTAGCAGAGTAGTAAATTCAAAAAATTAATTTTTTGGATGTTGTCAAAATGTCTAGCAGTTTGGAGAGAGAGGGACACATGTTTGTAAAGAAGTCAGTTTTGCAAAGACCATTAAAATTAAGTGATATAAGTAAGCACATTTATAGTCTGATGCCAACATGTGTTGTAACCACATATGCCAGGGCAAATAAGAAGAAATCCTAAAATATAAGAGAAGAACACATCAAAATGATCTTTTAAAATATGGACTAATATGGCTGCAGAGATGGCTCAGTAGGTAAGAGCCGGTGCTGCTTTAGAAAGGTACTGAGCACAATGTCCAGTACCTGCTTCATGCAGCTCACAATGCCTCATAACTCCATCTGAGGGCCACTGAACACTTCTGCCCTACATGGGCACTGACATTCATATCTTAAGACACACACACATATACAAAATAAAACATTTATTAAAATCTAAAATATATAACATCATGTGTGACAGAAAAGCAAGAAGGTGGGATAATTTTAATAATAAGGACAACAAAAAATTTAATATTTTAATAATTCAATAATTTTAATAACAAAAAATTTAATAATAAGGACAACAAATTCAAAGAGAAGCTTATAAGAAAACATATTCAGAAAGACACTATAGGCCAGGTTTTATTGCACAAAAGTGTAATTTTAATATAATAATAATTTTAACACTGGGTAAGTTGTAGAAGGGGAATACCTAGCTGAGTAGGAAGATTCTTTAATAAAACAAGGGAAACAGCAACATAGCTTGCTTCTGCATTTCTAATTACTTTCCTCTAAGTCAATGTGAGCATGCTAGAATTTCCACTCAGTCTTTATTTTCCCTAACATGTGCTTGTGAGACTAGCAGACAAGAATTACATCTTTTGCTTTGCTCAGCATCTAATGCTATGGTAAGCACAGCATTTGAAAGGTAATGTGCAGTCTATTAAAATTCTGAAACATTGGGATCTTGGGGGTGGGGTGGGAGGGGGGTTAGGGGAGATGGGGAGAGATAAGGCAGAAGGGGAGGATGGGGGGAACTTGGGGAAAAAGGAGGATTGGGATAAAGGAAGGTTGGATAAGGGAGCACGGAAGCACAATTCTTAGATAAGGGAGCCACCTTAGGGTTGGCAAGAGCCTTGAACCTAGAGTGGCTCCCAGGAGCCCAAGCCGAGGTCCCCAGTTAGTTCCCTGGACAGCTGAGGATAAAGAACCTGAAATGACCCTACCCTATAGCAACACTGACGAATATCTTGCATATCATCATAGAACCTTCATCTGGGGATGGATGGCGATAGAGACAGAGACCCACACTGGAGCACTGGACTGAGCTCTCAAGGTCCCAATGAGGAGCAGAAGGAGGGAGAACATGAGCAAAGAAGTCGGGACCATGAGGGGTGCACCCACCCATTGAGACAGTGGAGCTGATCTATTGGGAGCTCACCAAGGCCAGCTGGACTCTGACGGAAAAAGCATGGGATATAACTGGTCTCTCTGAACATGGCAAACAATGAGGACTGATGAGAAGCTAAGGACAATGGCACGGGGTTTTGATCCTACTTAATGTGCTGGCTTTGCGGGAGCCTAGCCAGTTTGGATGTTCACCTTTCTAGACATGGACGGAGGACCTTGGACTTACCACAGGGCAGGGAACCCTGACTGCCCATTGAACTGGAGAGGGAGGGAGAGAGGAGTGGGGGGAGGGGAGAAGGGTTGGGAGGAGGGGGGAAGGGTGAGGAGGGGGAGGGAAATGGGAGGCTGGGAGGAGGTGGAAACTTGTTTTTTTTTCCTTTTCTCAATAAAAATAAAAATAAAAAAAAAATTCTGAAACAATGCTATTTCATCAGAATAACAGTGGTCTTTCTTAAAACTCCTTGTAACCTTAGCTTTGTTAACAATCATCTTCTTTCAGATAGGGAACTGTTCTCAAACCAAAATACTGATTCCACTGAGGGCCAGATTGTCAAACCTGTATGTTCATTGGGCATGCTTTTAGTAGCATGGTGAGGAGTACTCAGGGGAACATGGGTGACTCAAAAGCAGGTACCTCTGGGCAAAGCTCACTGAAGTCTGAACAAAAACTCACCGAAGCTCTGTCTAAGGCTCTCTGCAGGCGCTGAGACAGCTCTCAGCAGGTAGCTGGACAGATTGGAAAGCTCTCTCTGGACAGCTCTGTTGCAGGGAGAGGTCGCTTGTTGGCTTTCAGCCTCCCTGCTAGCTAAGACCCGAAATACTCACACAGAAACTGTATGAATTAAATCACTGCTTGGCCCATTAGCTTTAGCTTCTTTTTGACTAACTCTTACATATTAATTTAACCCATTTCCATTAATTTATGCATCACCACAAGGTCATGGCCTACCAGCAAAGTTTCAGCACATCTGTCTCCAGCGGTGGTTTCTTGTCTTCTCTCTGACTCTGCCCTTCTTTCTCCCAGCATTCAGTCCAGTCCTCCCTGCTAGCTCTGCTCTGCCTCACCCTGCTCTGCCTTAGGCTCAAAGCAGTTCTTTATTCATTAATGGTAATCACAGCGTACAGAGGGAAATCTCACATCACAGCTCATTACAACTTTCATAACCTCCAGAGGGCTTTTGTGAAGAGGAAGGTCATGGGAAGCCTAGAATTTGAAGACTGTGAGAAGTCCCTTAGGCATGTTTTACCTAGATTATGGTTCTGGGAAAGAGCTGCAAGCAGGCACCAAGCACCATGCTGGCACACATAGACTACACATAGGCAAAACGAGAAATACATATGGACCAGCTCACAGGCCAAAGGTAGGTAAACACACAGGCTTGCAGACACAAATGCAGGCAGGTTAGCTAATTTAAAGTGTCCAGGATTTTGAGCTAAGGGCCATATTTATACATTCTTCTATAATAATTATCTCATGACTTGCATCACTGTCTGAGGTTTACTGTGAGGTTCCCTAGACACTTGGTGTGCGCCATTTTGTACTTACTCAACAGCCCAAGTTATCAAGTGTTAGCTTTGATAACCTTCACCAGACATCCCTGTAATACCAACTTGTCGAAACAGAAACAGGTCCTTTAGCCTTTTCATGTTTCATGACACAATTTAACAAACCTTAGTTCATATATGTTTCTTGGTTCATTATTGTGTATGTTCTTTCATTCTTAAATATTTCTTAGAATTGAGTGTGAAACTGTCAGGACCTGGAATTTTCTTTGGTCATATTATTACTAATTCAGTTTCATTATTTGTCGTTGGTCAGTTCAGGTTTCCTGTCAGTGTGGCAATTTTCTTGTAAAGTATATGTATCTAGTATTTTTTTCTTCTAAACTATTGATTTTGTTCATGTATATTTGTTCATAGTAATTGTGATGTCACTTGTTATTTCTGCATGGCTGCTGCAATGGCTTACTAATCATCTCTTATTTTGTGAGCATCCCACTGTCTAGTTAAAGTCTGCCTCTTTGTGTTTATCTTTTCAGGCAATGATCTCTGTGTTATTTTCTTTTCTGTTGTCCTATTTTGTTTTCTTTTTCTCCAATTCAGAGTATCTGCCTTAATCATCACTTCTCTTCATCCAATGAGAAGTTTGTTCATTCTCATTTTCGAGTTCCTTGGAAAGCACTGTTATATTTTCATCCTCTTTGAGTTATTTCCGATTTTATGCTGTGTAGGCTAACTTGCTTTTCTGTGCTGTTCTCGGCAAATTCTATCAATTTTGTTTTATTGTTTCCATTTTGCTTTAAGAGCTTTCTAAAATTTCTGCCATGATTTATTACTTGATCAATTGACATGCATAAGTACATGCTTTAATTTTCATCTACATTTTTTTTTCTACCTTCTTTTAATTTCTTTTTTTTAGGGCAGGGAAAATCATTGGGGGTTGAATTTGAAGCTATCACAAAGCTATAGTATCACCCCTAAATATAATTTTGTTATTTTAAATGTTTATGTTCTAGTTGGTATATAATTTTACTACTTTGCTTTTGGAAAGGCATGAGTTCATATTCTAAAATATGTTGATATTTGTCTTATAACATATAAACTGATTTATTGCAATGAATTTTCTTTGCATTGATGACACAGATGCCTTTCAGAATCTATTAAATAGAAGGCTCTAAATATTTCTTCTAAGGCATTTAAGGGAAGGACTTACTTCTGCTTTTCCTTTGTTAATTTCTTTTGAATTTCTTTTTCTGAAAATGGTGTTCGAAGCCCTCCCATTGTATTAAATGAGAATGCATCTCCTCCTTCAGGACTACTAATAGGCTCAAATGCACATGCTTTACTACAAACTATAGAATTCCTAAATCCTACTGCTAAATTCACCTTTTCATTTTATAGTGGTATTGTTTATCTCTTATGTGTTTCAATGGATATTTTATGTGATGCTTGTGTGGTTAGTCTTGCATTTTGTAGATTTTGTTCATGTGGGATATCTTCTTCCAGCTCTTTTGAATAAAGTTAAACAAGAGTAAGAGGGACAATGAAGCAAAATGAAAACTTTATTTGCATTTTACCCATAGCCAGCATTTGGAATTTTTAATAGCCTATTTTCATATTCTTTTCAGCATATTGATATAGATATTTACTTAATCTTCATATTAAAACATCATAGTTTACATATTATTATTACTGTATTTATTATTTATTTATAATATTATGAGTTTGTTTGTATAGTCCTTCATATCAGGGAGCTTCCTGATTCATGTTGTTTTTTTTTTTTCACAATGACATTTTTATTTCAGTTTGAAGAATGCTCTTCACCATTTCTCACAGGAAAGGTTTAATGAAAGTTATTGTACCAACATTTGTTTATGTATTAAAGTTTCATTTTCAAAAAAGAGTGTTTTTAAAAATTTGTTTCATTTTTAAAAGATTGTGTTGCTTGAGAAGGATCATATAAGAGAACTTTCTGTATTCTTTAGTATTTTTTACTGAATATTTTTATTTATTTGATTTTAAATCCCAACCAGTTTCCCCTCCCTCCTCTCCTCTTCTCTCTTCCCCTCATCCCATCTCCCATCTCTCCCCCATCCACTCCTCTTTCATCTCCATTCAGAAAGGTACAGTCCTCCCATTGGAGTCAGCAAAGCATGGCACTTCAATCTGAAGCAGGACCAAGTTCTTCCCACTGCATCAAGGCTAGTTAAGGCAACCCAATATGGTGAATAGGTAAAATCCAATTCAAGTTTTAGAGATAGCTTCTGATCCCACCTCTAGGAACCACACAAACAGACTAAGCTACACAAGTCTTACACAGATGCAAAGCCTCTTGGTTGGTCCCATGCAGAGTCTCTAATATTGGTCCAGAGTCTGGGAGTTTAGGTCTGCAGAGCCTAGGTCAACTCTTTGTGGATTCCCCTGTAATGACCTTGACAACCATCCTTCCCACCACTATCCCCAGCTTACACAATTTGTTTTCCCTCTCTCCAATAGGACTTCTGAAGCTCAGACCAGTGCTTGACTGTAGATCTCTTCATCTGCTTTTATCAATTACTGGATGAAATTTTCAGGCAAATAGATAAAACTAGAAAATAACCATTCTGTGTGAGGTAACCCTATCTTCTTCAGTATTACTGAACTCCACATAACTCTCTTCTGACCTGTATGATATCATCCTCACTCCCATACCCCCCACCCTACCTGTACTTGTGAACTTGACTTCCTGTCTTTTTTGCTTCAGCCTGACTGGTATTAGAGCTACAGGCATGTGCCACAAAACTCAGTTCTATAAATATACTTCAATAATCATATAGGATCATATTGTGTTAGTAATTTTTTGCTAGTAATTTCTGACGTTAATTATAGTTCAATGCAGACATTGTATGAAGCAAAATATTAATACCTTAATGTCTCATGGATATTTATAAGCTTGACATAATCTGTGAAGACAGTTTCTTGTCACCCTTGAGGAGCAAATAAAATTTGAAACATAAAAATATTTTGTCAATATACACCTTTTCAATTGGCACCTATCATTCCTTAGAGTCTGCTAGTTTTGCTGGGATATATATATATATATATATGGGATCAATAATGAATTATATGCAACAAGGAAAGAGAATGGAGGAAGGATTAATACTTCACATAACAAACCACAAACATTGAATCTTAAATTATCAATAGCCCTAAAGCTAAAAGCTGTTTATGTCTCATGTCAACCGGGATGTTTGTATGTGAGATAATTTAATAGATATCAGTGATATTGTCATTCAAGACAGTTTACATTTATTCTAGAATCTGTGAAGTTTGAGATGGTGTTCAGTTATTGTGAAGATGTACAGATAAGATATTTCAATGGATTTTGACCATTTCCAGCCTTATATTTTTCTTCTTTAAGAAGATGTCAAGAAAAACTCTTGTTAGTAAGATAAAAGGAAGGAAATAAAAATTTCTACAAAGGTATTATGTGGTCTTATAATATTTATTTATTTATTTATTAAAAATTTCCACTCCCCCTACTCCACCCCTCTCCAGTTCTAAGAGAAGTCAGGGTGCCCAGCCCTGTGGGAAGTCCAAGGCCCTCCCCTCACCACCCAGATCTAGGAAGGTAATCATCGAAACAGACTAGGCTTCCAAAAAGCGAGTACATACAGTAGAATCAAAACCCAGTGCCATTATCATTGTCTTCTCAGTCATTGTCAGCCACAGAGTGTCCAGTTTGATCACATGCTCATTCAGTTCCAGTTCAGCTGGCTTTGGTGAGTTCCCATTAGATCAGTCCGACCGTCTCCATGGGTGGACACACCCCTCACAGTCCTGACTTATTTTCATTTTTTAAAGATGAGTGAGTGGTAAAGGTGATGTGGAAAACTCTGGCAATGGCCATTTTATGTTCCTTTTCTAGGCTAATTTTTAAATTTTATCTAAAAAATTCAAAATGAATACTTGTTTTGTTCTGCCACACATTAGGTATTGTCAAATGGAATTCTGCTTTTATAATTGTTGTTAAGCCTTTGGGGAGTTCTCAAGGATAAAATGGTAAGTTACAAGATAGTCAACCACACAAGAGGACATTTACTGTATCTTTGTGTGAATTGAGGGAATATTATTTACTATTTCATTTGTCTGCACAGGAGAATTATCAAGAAAAATGTTTTTGATTAGGGAAGAATCAATTTAAACAGATTCTCAAATGACTTTCCAAAGGAGACAAGGGATTTTTTTTTATTGTGCATAAAGTAAGTGGGAAACTTAAAAGAGCTTAAAATGACAGAAAATAATGCACATATAAAATTTAAACTCTTTCCTTTCTGAATGCCTTCCTTGTTCCTTTTGCTCTCCCTACCTGTCTTTAATATTTCTCACAGCATTTCTGAAAGAAAACTCTTCAAAGGTGATTTTATTCAATCATTTTCATAGTTTGGGATGATTGTTTTATAAAAAAATAATTTTATTTAGTCCTTTGAAATTCCACACATGTGTACAATGTACCTTGATTACGTCACACCCTCTCCAGTTCACCCAGACCTCCCATCAAATTTCACTCCTAACATTATGCCCTTCTTTATTTCTTTATTAAGTCTGTGAGTCCAATTAGTGCTACCCATAAACATATTGGGTGTGGGGACATCCACTGGAGTGTGTGTTAACGTGTAGTAACTTATGAAAATCCATGTAGATATTTCAGCCTTCTGACTTCTGTAATGAGAGGTTTGTGCTCTACTGATACTTTTATGTTCTTTCATTGTTTTATTCTTCCACATACAACAAATGTTATGTTGGTTAAAAGGAACCTCTTAGTTACATCTAGTTACCAGGTTCTATATATCTGCCTGAACAGGATAGATTCTTAGGCTTCCCTTAACTTGATGATATTGAGAACATTGAGAAATAATAGTCTTTATATTTCATGGGCTATTACTCCAGAGTAATTGATCTGACATTTTCTGGTAGTCATTGGGGATTTTTGACAAAAACTCAAAGAGATAATTGTGCCCCATTTTCATCAGAGCAGAAGGTCACATACAATCAATAAACATTACTGCTGACATTAATTTGTGTTAGCAGCTGAAGTTGTCTTTCTGTATATGAATGTGTAAGGCCAGGCTTCAAGAATAAGCATGATGATTTGTCTGCACTGTCATCTTGACTACAGCTGAAATCCCTTACAAAGAAAACCCTGAGTTGCTCAAGAAAGTAGTTTCCAGTGTGGTTTAGCAGAGAGTTGGATAACAACTCTAAATGTTGGTTGCAATATCCCATAGTCTGTGGTCCTATCTACCACACCAGCACAGCAACTGTAGTTCTTCTGAGCGAGGGATGTCGGGATAAACACACAACAAAACTTCAGGTTCTGCAGCCAAGCCTTTATTCCACTTTCTCACACAGTATATATAGCTCTCAGCAGGGAAGGCTGAGCCAGCAAAAGCAGGGAGCTCATCACTGTAACTCACATGACTTAGGGGTAAACATCCTTAAACTCATTGTTGAAAACAACAGATTGTTCCTGGTTTTGTTTCTGTTTTCAACCAACCACAAGATGCAAAACAGATCAAGTGGGAGTGTGAAGGCCTGACCTCTAGGAACCCAACACTAACCTGAATACAAAAGAGAAACTGAACTGAGCACATTTACTGATCTCTTCTTCCTATCTGTACATGCAACATGACCAGCTAAATGCCTCCACTTGAACATTATGCCTTGCCAACAAGAGAAAGAAAGTAGCTGTCTTAAACCCTTGTAGTGATGAAGCAACCAGGCCTGCCTTTCATCCTGCCCAGCTCCCGCTTGGCTAGCTTAGCCCCAGAAATAATAACACAGAAACTGCACTCATTTAAACACTGCTTGGCCCATTAGTTCTAGCCTCTTCTTGGCAAACTCTCACATCTTGCTTTAACCCATATCTAGTAATCTGTGTATCACCACGGGGTCATGTCTTAATGGGAAGATTATAACCTATGTCCATCTCAGGCCGGAGCTTTATGACATCTGCCTGACTCTGCTTTCTTTCTCCCAGCATTCTGTTTTGTCTTCCCCACCTACCTATGTTCTGACCTATCAGGCCAAGCAGTTTTCTTTATTAATTAACAAATAAAAGCAACAGAGAGAAGACCCTCCTAGATCAAACCTTAGCCAAAACAAGCCTTTCTTTTCATTGCTTTTATCAGTGGAAAAGCACAACTACCACAGTCACTAACTAAATAGATTTTGCGTTTTCTTGATGCTATGTAACCATGTTCCCAGAACTGAAACATTCAACTCTTAGAGGGACACCCATCAAGACTCCCTAAATAAACAAAACCTACAAAATTCAGGAAGTATATGTCTTAAAACACACAGGCCCACCCTCAACTTTACATAAACATTAGAGAATGTCAAGTCGAGGAGACTCTCTAGCCAAATTGGAACACCGGAAAGAAATCTCAAGGTCCAAATCAGGAGCAGAAGGAGAGGGAGCAGGAGCAAGGAACTCAGGACCACGAGGGGTACAGCCATACACTGAGACAATGGGGATGTTCTATCGGGAATTCACCAAGGCCAGCTGGCCTGGGTCTGAACAAGCATGGGATAAAACCGGACTTGCTGAACATAGCGGACAATGAGGACTACTGAGAACTCAAGAACAATGGCAATGGGTTTTTGATCCT
>NW_004949098.1:9090393-9131979 GCF_000317375.1 Microtus ochrogaster
TAAATAAATAAATAAAGGAGCTGACAGAAAATCCTGTAGGGAGCATAGGACTCAGGCTTCTGAGTCAGTGATTGATGCTGTGGTGGCCTTTATTCTGATGTAGCTGCATTTGAAGTATTTGTGTTCCTTTAAACAACTTGTATCCCTATCAGAAAACCCAGTAAACACATATGTTCACCAAATTAGACTTAGGTGGAATGTTTTCATTGATCTCTTGTTGTTATCATATCTGTTCTCAAAAGACATTTGTTTTGTACACAATTATTTGGAATTTTGCTTAAAAAATATGGTCTTTTCCCTGCAATTACTATTTACTTGAAACTTCAATTCAGTAATTTGTGCATATTTGTTATAAACTGTCTTATCAACTAATACCATGTCATTTTTTGTGGGTGTAGTTTCTCCTTAGATTGGTAAAGCTCTGGCCATTACAATCTTTTTTTTTTATTTGCTCCTGAGTCCTGTGATATATTAAACTTCTTCATTTACTTCTTTAGGGTAATATTTTACTGATACTACAAAGACTTTGGAATCATATTGTATATTTACTCCTAAGTCTTGGAATATCCCTGTTATCAAAGCTAAGCCTAATTTTAAGTCCTCAAGGTATTTTAATAATCAAAGGGACAAACATTCTTATACCATTTCTAAAAGGAATTAATTATATTTCTGAAAACTCAGAAAGCCAACCTCTCCAAACACCTTGACTGCTACCTTCACTGCAAGTGAGAAAAAAAAATATGATTTTTTGTGTGCACTTATTTGCCATGCCTATGTCATTTTTACCGAAATCATTTTTCTATCTTTAATTATATTTTCTTTTATTCAAGGTGCCTCTTTTTTTCCATTTAATAAAAAGTACAGAAAGGGCTTTAAAGTCCTTGTAAAAATGGCATTGCTAACTCTACTTTGCTCAAGTGTTTTGTCAAAGTTAGAGATGAGCTGCGATTTTCATACCCTAGAAATGCAAATGGCTTGTTTTAAGGCGTAGTGCATCTGCTTTTCAAATAGGAATTCTTTATTCAAACAGAACAGAATAGGAGTAGTTTAGATATCTGAGAATTACAGACAAACCTCAGTCACTCATCTTAATACCGAATACATTTATGTCAAGCTGAAAACATAAAATGTCCCAAATTTCCTCTCCAACATGAGACAAAAATAAAGACATTTAATATATACCACCACTCCTGATAATGTACTACAGCAAAACTACCTTATTCTTCCTACAGCTTATAAATGTTTTACTCAAATGAATCAACTTTCTTTTATCTTCTAAAAGGAAGCAAAAAGAATAATAGTTATTTAAAAGTCAGAGATCACTTTAAAGTAAAAATGCATACATATTTATAAATCTCCTTCATACCCACTACTCATATTTGGTCAAAATATTTATTGGAGCAGCCAACTGCTGGGAGATCCACATGAGAGGTAACTCATTCTTTCCTCAGT
Source organism: Microtus ochrogaster (assembly GCF_000317375.1). NCBI lineage: Eukaryota > Metazoa > Chordata > Mammalia > Rodentia > Cricetidae > Microtus > Microtus ochrogaster. Next base: position 9,091,846 of record NW_004949098.1, read on the forward strand.
ACTAAAAATCTTGATGACAGGAAATATGCAAGGAGCCCCTAGAAGTGGAGATTCCTGGAAAATTAAAACTTGGTAACATTCTCTAGAGGAGGAAAACTTCCAAGTGAAAGAAAATCATATCATCCAAACCTTATCACAGTCATCAGAAAATGAAGCGTAATGTAACCGAAAGGTTATACAATCAGGGTTCCCCTTTTTACCACAGTGATCACAAATGTGAGGGTTTTATCCTTATTTTTCTGGAGCATGCAAAATTATCTTTGAAGAAGCATAACATATTTCTGAACTAAATTTTTTATAAGTTTAAAGTGTGCAATAACAATAAAGGTGACAGATGTAATTAGTTCACATCAAGTTGCGTACTAGGTCTGTTTCTTCTTTGCTACATAGTGCTAATAACTTCACTCATATAACCCTTATAATGTAAGAAAACAAGTTTATCTTTGATATGTTTTGCATTGTTTTAATTGAGAACTTCCACATATGTGCACGTGCACACACACACACACACACACACACACACACCCCACATTTGCTTCAGACATTGCCTATAAAAGGAAAAGAATTTGGTCAGGACCCAATACCAAGTTCTCAGCATGAAGGAGATTTATTTGCCCCAGAAGATGGAGCACATCCGGTAATCAGGAAATAAGAGACAAACACAGGATATGAGAACAAGGGAGAAGGGGAAAGCAACAAAGATGAGGGTCTTTGGATATTTGTTGTGCAGGGAGGACAAAGGACTGCTCTTGATAGAAAGGAAACAGATGTGGTAGACAGGAAAATGGCAGTTTATGAAGCTACAAGAGAAAATTTCATATTAGGATGAGGTGTTTAATTTTAATTTGGCAAATTAATCAGGTGAGCCAATAGGGGCTTTGTGATTGCTGGACTTTAATACTTTGATAGCTGAACCTTTGTAGTCAGTCTCAGGCAGAGGAGAGGAACAATAAAGGGAAAAGACCTTGGGGACTTCTTTAAGAATGTAATCTAATGGTTCTGAGCAAGGCAGAGGGCATCCAAAAAAATGGCAAGGCCTCCTGCCAAAACCACATGCTCTAGTGGGCAAGAGTCCCTTCTTCCTGTATCACAGATACCTTCTTTCTTTTTTTTTTATTTTTTAAATTTATTTATTTATTTATTGAGGATTTCTGCCTCCTCCCTGCCACCGCCTCCCAATTCCCTCCCCCCTCCCCCATCAAGTCCCTCTCCCTCATCAGCTTGAAGAGCCATCAGGGTTCCCTGAACTGTGGGAAGTCCAAGGACCGCCCACCTCCATCCAGGTTTAGGAAGTTGAGCATCCAAACTGCCCAGGCCCCCCCAAAGCCAGCATGTGCAGTAGGATCAAAAACCCATTGCCATTGTTCTTGAGTTCTCAGTAGTCCTCATTGTCCGCTATGTTCAGCAAGTCCGGTTTTATCCCATGCTTGTTCAGACCCAGGCCAGCTGGCCTTGGTGAATTCCCGAAAGAACATCCCCATTGTCTCAGTGTGTGGGTGTACCCCTCGCGGTCCTGAGTTCCTTGCTCGTGCTCCCCCTCCTTCTGCTCCTGATTTGGACCTTGAGATTTCTGTCCGGTGCTCCAATTTGGGTCTCTGTCTCTGTCTCCTTTCATCGCCTGATGAAGGTTAATATTCAGGGGGACGCCTATATGTTTGTCTTTGGATTCACCTTCTTATTTAGCTTCTCTAGGATTGCTAATTATAAGCTCACTGTCCTTTAATTATGGCTAGAAACCAAATATGAGTGAGTACATCCCATGTTCCTCTTTTTGGGTCTGGCTTACCTCACTCAGGATAGTGTTTTCTATTTCCATCCATTTGTATGCAAAATTCAAGAAGTCCTTGTTTTTTACTGCTGAGTAGTACTCTAATATGTATATATTCCATACTTTCTTCATCCATTCTTCCATTTAAGGGCATCTAGGTTGTCTCCAGGTTCTGGCTATTACGAACAATGCTGCTATGAACATAGTTGAGCATATACTTTTGTTGTATGATGGGGCCTCTCTTGGGTATATTCCCAAGAGTGGTATTGCTGGGTCCAGGGGTAGGTTGATCCCGAATTTCCTGAGGAACCGCCACACTGCTTTCCAAAGTGGTTGCACAAGTTTGCATTCTCACCAGCAATGGATGAGTGTACCCCTTTCTCCACACCCTCTCCAGCAAAGGCTATCATTGGTGTTTTTCATTTTAGCCATTCTAACAGGTGTAAGATGGTATCTTAAAGTTGTCTTGATTTGCATTTCCCTGATCGCTAAGGAAGTTGAACATGACCTTAGGTGTCTTTTGGCCATTTGAACTTCTTCTGTTTAGAATTCTCTGTTCAGCTCAGTGTCCCATTTTATAATTGGGTTGGTTAGCCTTTTACGATCTAGTTTCTTGAGTTCTTTATATATTTTTGAGATCAGACCTTTGTCAGTTGCGGGGTTCGTGAAGATCTTCTCCCAGTCAGTGGGTTGCCTTTTTGTCTTTGTGACAGTGTCCTTTGTTTTACAGAAGCTTCTCAGTCTCAGGAGGTCCCATTTATTCAATGAGGCCCTTAATGTCTATGCTGCTGGGGTTATACATAGGAAGCGATCTCCTTCTTTCATGACCTGTTATAGTAGATATTTGTGGCAGAAGTGATGCAAACATAACCATCTGCTTTTTAATACAAAGCATAAACTTAACACAGACTTTTTCATACTCAACAGCCACTAGTACCATGTCACTTTGTTTTCTTCTGTCATAGAGTGTTAACATATCTTAAATTATTTTTGGGTTGTTTATGTAGATATTGTTTGCTGCCATAATCCATTAGACTTTATGTGTACTTGAAAGAAATGTCTTAGATGTTGGAAATATTTCCCGTTAGTTGGTACATTACATTGAATAGAATGAGGAACTAAAAATTTATTTTCAGTAAATTTATGAATTATGAAAAAAAACAAAGAAGTGAGTGAGGATGACCAGTAGTTAAGCATATGACACACTGGAACTTGTTCAATAATTTTGGCATTCACTATATGAGACCCATCCTGCCTGCAGTGCATCAGAGCTGACAGACCCTAGAGAGAGCTTTTACATTGACAAACAAATGTACACTTTTATTGGTAAATCTCCAATGTAATTTAATGCTCAGGAAATATCATGGAAGACAGGTCAAATGATACTACGAACAAGAGGAACAGAACTTCTATGAAATAGTGTCTTCTATACAAGACAGAGAGCTGTACCTAAGAAATCTCAAGAGTTTAGTTGGCTGAGCATGACCTTTATTATGACTGCTTAAGGCACAATGCTAATGGAAATTTCAAAAGGCCTTTCCCCTAAATGGGGCAGTACAAGAAAATGTCAGAGAGAGGACCAACTTTCTCCAAGTAGGAGACTGTGATATGCTATCCAGTCTCAAGTCCAAGTCACACGGGTAGATGAACAACATTAAAGGAACCAATTAAGTTATAGATAGTTGATAGATAGATATAGATGATGATGAAGACAGACAGATAGATAGATCGATCGATCGATCGATAGATAGATAGAACAACAAACAGATATATGCATTTATGTATATCTCATAAATTCTCAGTATTATGTTCTAGGCTTGAAGAAGTTGCAGTGAGTTGCAGCTTCTTTCCAACACACAGCATGCACAAATTCAGGCAAATCTTGAGCCTTCAAATGTTTTTCCTTGGACTGAGAATATAAGTCAGCATGTAAAGGCCCTAAATATATTTACAACAACAGCAATACACACACTTAAAATTTTTTTCCTCAAAGATTTTAAGCATTACTGTATTAATTATTCTTTCTATCTCTCTAGTCAAATACATGATTAAGCTACTTAAGAAAGGAAAGGTTTCATTTTTCTCAACAGTTTTGGAGTCCAGACCATCATGGCAATGAAGTCATAGTGACAGGAACTTCAGGTATTTTGTCACATTACATCAACAGTCATGAATCAGAAAGAGATGAGTTCTGGTTCTCAGCTCACTTCTAATTCAATCTGTGACCTCATCCCACAGAACGGTGCCAACCACATTTAGAGGTAGGTTTTCTACCTCAATCAAATCCATTTACAATGCCATGCCAATAATCTTATTTCATTTGTGAGTCCAGTTATGAGCAAGTGGATGATCAATATTGTTACACAATTGGGGAAAGGCAAAGGGAAGGGGAGGGTAGGTAGGAAAATGACAGAGAAAGGAATGGAAGGGAAGAGAAGACAAAGGAAAGTATAATGATTTCTTTTTGTTGACTGAACACAAATACAAGAAAAGAGGGAATCTCAACTAAGAAATTGTCTATTGGAATAGCCAGTGACTATAGATATGGAGGCATTTTCTTAGCTGCTAATTGAATAGAGAGAATCCAGCCCACTCTAGGAGATGCCATCCCTGGACAAATTGGCTGGGGATCTATAATTAATAGAACAAAGCAAGACAGGAGAGCAAACCAGTAAGGAAGGAAGCATTTCCCCATAGGCTTCCATAGGCTTTACCTCAATTCCTGCCTCTAGGTTTCTGCCTTCAGTCCTGCCTTGGCACCTGTTTGTGGTGGGCTATAAGTTGTAAACCAAGTAAATCCTTGGTTTCCCACAGCAACAGAACGTATAGTAATATGAAAGGGAGATCAGAAAAGGGATGTATTTGGTAAAAGCTTTCCATGATGAATTACTGACCTCATGAACCTCATAAAGAGATGTTTCACATGTGGTTTATTGTGTTTATATCACTATCTATAATAATTCTAAAAATGTTGCTTTTATTTTCTATAAATTAACAGAAAATGATCATTTAAGTTTTAGGGATATCCTATGATGAATAATTTCCTATAATAAATAATATTAAGTAAATTCACTTAAGAAACTTTTACTTCTTAATATTTCAACTGATATCTGACTATTTTTAGATATTTTAGAGAGTTTTCTGATATAAAACCAATAGTGAATTTAAAGCATATGAAGATATTTTTATATCATGTGTACAGAAAAGAAGTGAAAACATGTTGTCAATGATTAAAATCATAATAAAATAACCAACTCCAACTCTTAATTTTTCTCATTTACTTCTGATAAATCAAACTGTTTTTTGTACAAAGAAAATTTTATAACATTTCAATAATTCGTTTCTGTCACTTTTGTAATTAATTTCAAATTACCCTGATCTTTTTTCTCACTATTGCAAGGTTAAAACACCTACTTTACTGGTTAACTTTTATCAAAGTGAAACAAACCACAATCATTTTGGAAAAGAATATCTCATCTGAGTAAATGTTTCCACCTGTTTGGCCTGTGGATAAGTATGCAGTACATTCTCTTGATTGATGATTATTGCAAGGGGGTCTAGTCAACTGTGGGCAGTACCAACGTGGGCTGGTGGTCCTTGGTGCTAACAGAAGAGAGGCTTAACAAGTCAAGAGAAGCAAACTAGTATAAAGAATTTTTCTATGGATCTTGCTAGAAAACTTGATTTCCCTTAGTGATACATTCTTATGCAGAAATGGAAGTGAAGTACACACTTTATTCTCCCCCCCCCCAATTAGCTTTTGGTTATGGTGTTTTAACAAAGCAATAGAAACTCTAGCAAGGACACTGACCAAATCAACTTGGTGTGGGAAGTTCTTCTTACAACTTTCAGTTCATCATAAAGGAAACTCAGGACAGGTGCTCAAGCAGAAGGAACCTGACACACGAACTAAAACAGACAATTAAGGGATACTACTAACTGGCTTATTCTATACTACTTGATACGCTTACATTTTTGTACTCAGAAACCTGCCCAGGGGTTAAACAATTCACACTAGGATGAATCCTCTCATATAAATAAATAATGAAGTACATATCCCACAGCTTCACACAAAGTCTGGTCTTATGATGGCATTTCATTCAAACTAGGTTGCTTCTTCTCTACTGACTAGTTTCTGTCTCGTTGACAATTAAAAAATAAACATAAACAAAGAATATAGATTCTGATGATTTTGTGGTGAATGTCTTTAATAGTGTAAAAAAAATAAAAGAACACCGCTGGAAACTAAGGTGGAAATGGATGTAACTAGTAAACACATTATGCCTTTAAGTAGTTGCTCAGCTGTAATTACACAGATTGTGGTGCATAAGAGTCTGTGTTTTTGTCAGAGATCCACACAGGAAGAATAGAGGTGTCAATCTGTGGGTGAAACCGGGAGAGCAAGAATGATCTTGGGAATGAAGTTGAGCATAGATTGGACATGCCTGTTAAATCTTTTGTAACACATTTCTAACAAAGTGACACAAAAAAGAAACAACCCAGACAAGATTTGCAGTTGTTGTATTGCAGGTGGAATGTTCTGTGTTTTGACACATGCATCCTAAATCACTGACACAGAGACTTAATATTAACTAAATGCTTGGCCAATAGCTCAGGCTTATTAAAAACTAAGCCTTAAATTTAAATTAATTCATATAATTAGCTATGCTTTGCCACATGGCCCATGGCTTATTGCCTCATTTTCTACACTTTCTGCTTTCATAGTGGCTGACCGGCATCTCTTTCCACTTTGCACTTCTTTCCATCATTCTCCTAGCTTGGTTATTCTGCCTGTAAGTCCTGCCTGGCTTATGTGGGATTTCCTCTGTATGCTGTGAATATATTTTATTACCATTAGTTAATAAAGAATCTATTTTGGCCTATGGCAGGACAAAAAATAGAACTAGGCTGGAAAACTAAACTGAATGCAAGGATAAAAAAGGTAGAATCAGGCAGACACAATGAAACTGCCGAAGGAGAAAGATTACTGATCCTTACCAGTAGGCCACAGCCAGATGGTGATGCATAGATTACTATAAATGGGTTAATTTACAATGTAAGAGTTAGTTAATAAGAAGCTTGAGCTAATAGGCCAAGCAGTTTTGTAATTAGTCTAGTTTCTGTGTGATTATCTGGGTCTGGGTAGCCAGGAACAAATGAGCAGTCTCTTCTTATACCTGGCTAATGACCAATCAGCTTTTTATTAAACCAAGTTAAGTGATATATCTTCACAGTGTACAAAAAGATTATTACTCAGAACTGTATGATTTATGACTGATAGTAAAAAGAATGGACATTCTGAACACTCAAGAAACAGTGGACATAATTTTTGTCATTGTGACTTCCAACAATGTTATTAAACTCGCATATGTAATTTAATTTATTCTTGTTGTTTTTGACAGTTAAGACTTGAGTTTGTGTACTTCTGCATGTTATCACAATCATGGTGAACTCAAATGTGCAACTGCTCTAATGTGCCTGGGAAACAGTTTTCTTTATAGTCATATACTGTCTCTGACTGTTGTATTTATTTGCCCCTACTGTTGAAATGATCACTGTGCCTTGGTGTATAACAGATCACTCATTTAGTAATGAAGATTATTTAGTCTTTCTTCATTTCACGTTGAGTCTCTGTGGGAATCTCTGTTATTCGGCACCTATGGCAAAAGGAGCTTCTGTTATGAGGGTTGAGAGATGAAAAGTTAGTAGGGGTCAGTTTCATACTATTCTCATTTAGCGGATAAACAGTAATTTTTTTTTTTTGAGTACCTGTGACGTGTCTAGTCATTCTTGGCCCCAACAACAGATAAAGGAGAACTAATTTGGAAAATACACAACACGAGTTTATTTTAAAGCTTCCATTTTGGGGGGAAAGGTTTTAGCAATTTTTTTAGTTGCTGTGTTTTCTGAGTAAGGGGACTTTAAATGCCAAGTTGTCAATATGCCACACTTCTGGAGAGATGCAGATCAAACACAGCAGTGATAAAAAATGTTTCTCTGTTCTCAATCTGTATTTCACTGGAAGAGTAATAAATTACTTAGAGAGAAAAATATTATGGATAAATTAATTCTTAAGAGGCTAAAGGACAAGAAAATCCTGAAGAAGAGAGCCTAGTCAGTAACCACATGGAAAATGAATAAAAGTAATTTTCTAGGCTTTAATTCTCTGACTACTGAGGCAGTGTGATGAAGCACTTTCTTGAAATAAACACAGAAGTGAACCCAGGGGGAGGGTCAATGACTAATAAAGTTGAGCCTCAGATCCTGTTTTTCTCTTCATACCAATTTCATAACCTCTAGATAAATCATCGTTTATTTTAAAGTTGGCAAATCACGGCACACACTGGGAGATAAGGAGGAGATTAGCTTTGCCTTTTTATTAAGTAGCTGGAGGCAAATAGAAGCCCTGGTGTTTCAATATATGAGTGCGTCAACAGCTGGTACTTGAACAGCAGCAAATATCCATTCTTATCATTGTCCCTGGTGCCTGCACACCAATAATGGATGAGAGAATCTCATTACTGCTCACTTTCCAATACAAGGTCAAGATGAGAATTCCTTGCCTCTAAGAATCCATTCTAGAAGCTCTGTCTTATTAGTATTAAGGAAAACACTGGATTAGATATATCTAAAAGAAAGAATGGTGCATTTCTCAAACTTATAGTTTGTTTGCAACTCACCCTAAGAACTTTAGATTCAGTGAAGAAATTGTTCTTCAGTACAATTTTCTGGGAAATAAGATCCAATTTTTACGTGGATAGTTTTCTTCAGCTTTTCAAAAGAACATTTTGAAATGGAAAGAAGAAACTTTTTTGTCCGCTTTCATTTTTTGTTAGTGGCAAATATTGTTATAAATTATGTATGCATATATATTATAACTGTATATACAACAGATACTTCACAGTATTTCAGAATTATCTGAGTTGACATGAAATTCCTGGTTATGACAGAGAGAAAGAAATAGATGTGATGTCACAACTGAGTAATGAAGCAAAACAGAAGCTCTTCTGCTTATAAAATTGAAGCCAGGCTATACCCCTCAGGAGATTAGACCTGTTTACTTATTTATGAAAGGGTCTCTGTATATATACCAGTGTGGGAAGAAGATAAGGCCTACAAGACTGAGAGATGAGTCAACTTGGAGTCAGTCTGCCTGAGGGCCAAACAACAGTCACAGAAATCCTGATCATGACTAGCCAGTGAAAGGTGATAACACAATGCTGCCTGAGGGTATATCAATTGGACTGTGCCTGTCTTAGACTGGCCTGCTGAACTCATTATTGGTTAACATCTGTAGAACAACATTCATTACTGGGTACCTACCAGTGTAGGGTAATTAGGTAGTAGATGTTTGAATTTCAGATAACCAGGCATGTAAAACCTTTTGTAGAGGACCAGGAGAGGGATTCCTAACAGCCATTAACACCTAAAGATTCACTAGTTGCTGCCTACTCCTGTTGAATATGCTGCAGGAGACATTTTAAAAGAATAAGGATTAACAATATCACTTTGCCAATTAAGGTATATTAAAGCCTCCAGGAGGGTCAAATAACCTTTTATATTATTTATCTCATATCTTAGTTAAGACATTTTAGGTAGAAGACTTACTCTCCTATGAATAGAAAAGGTATTGGAATAATCTCGGTTATTTGCCAATAATCGATAGTCTAGACATTTAGTATGCATCTGTGTTTTTTTTTTTTTGATGTTTTGCTTGTTGGTTGTAGTTCTATTTTTGTGTATGTTATTACCCATTCTTTCTCTTGGACTGTACTCGAAATTTGTTTTTATTATATATCGTTTTGTATTGGTTTTAGGACCTTCTTCTATATCCCTGTTCCTCCTTTGTTTACATTCTCAATCTTTCTGGGGAAAAAGTTGCCAATGGTTTCACATCTCTTAAGTCGGTCATGGTAGTTATAGAGGTATGTTGGACACTTAAGAATGACAATGGTACTGCCTATGCCTCTCAATAATTTAGTGACTTTCTGGGGTCCTGGATGATTTCCAATACCACTGGCAACCCCTGAAATCTGCAGGGACAAGCCACTGTAGAGAGGACCAACAGAGCTCTAAAGGAGCTGCTGGCCAGTACTATCTCTCCAGAGGCTAGACATCTGGCCTTAACAGAAGTCCTTTTCTGTATGAATTGACTCAATTTTGATGACAAGCGGCCAAACCTGACCTACCTAAAATGGGCATCTCTGCCAAGGAACACATCCCTGCCCCTGATAAGATGGAAAGATTCCCATCTTTCTCCAATGGCAGTCACCAGGCACCCTGGTTAACCGGTGAATGAGGGTACACTTGTGTTTTCTTTCAGACTCCCATGACACCAATATAGGTTATGGTAAGAGATGTGTGCCCAGCAGTGGATCAGCTTTCTTCCACCTGCTTACTCCTGTTGAATATGCTGCAGGAGACATTTTAAAAGAATAAGGATTAACAATATCACTTTGCCAATTAAGGCATATTAGAGCCTCCAGGAGGGAAGAACCCAGGATATGTAATATATATACTCCTTTTCTTGCTCTCATTGCCCCCCAAACAAATTGCTTTATTAGAGGAAGAAATTGGCACTTTAAATACATTGATGAGACTCAGTTGTCACCCTCACTTTTCCTCATTTTGTATGATACCTTTTGAGATGAGGAATGTTAGTTCAACATGCTAGGAACTGTCTAAATATATTAGGAAACCATGGCCAACTGAGTTTCAACTAAGTTACAACTAACAGGCAAAACTTTTTTCATTTAGATCACATAAAAACAGAGGCTGTGGCCTTTGGCTCATAAGGGTTTACAAAGCTTTGACATAATATAAAAAGATTATTTGATCCCGCCTAGATAAGGGATATGACTTAATTGAACGAGTGTTATTTCTAATCCTTATTCTTTTAAAATGTCTCCTGCGGCATATTCAAGAGCAGTGGGCAGCTACAGAGGTGACTCTTTAAGTGTTAATGGCTCTTAGGTATTCCTCTTGCAGTCCTCTGCAGGAAGTTATGCATACATGGTTATCTGAAATTCAGAAGTTTATCACCTAATTCCCCAGCCCTGGCAGCTTTCCAACAATGGATGATCTTCTATGGGTGGAAGTCAATGATGGGTAAGAGCTTGTTTGATAAGCCAACTTAAGACAGACACAGTCCAGTTGCTGAGTCAGGGTCAAGGAAGAGAGTGCCTCCATGGCCAAGAGATGAACCAATGTGGAGTCTTCCTTAGGGCCTAGTCACATATGCTGTCAGAAGTCCTGATCATGCCCAACCAATGATGGTCAAGCATGTAATGTCAGCACAGCCTGGATGCTGGGAGGAAGGTATATAAGGCTCGTCCCTTGCTGAATAAACAAATCTGCTGCTAGCCTTTTAACTGACTCCCAATGTTTATGTTGTTGACACCATGCCTTCTTACCACCTCACCCATAAAAGATATTACAACCCAGCTAAATACCAGAATAGTCTCTAATTTACAACCTTCTCCTTTTTGCATTTTAGAGATTAAGAAGCAAGCACTATACACCATTGAATGTTGAAACTCTCCCTTTCAAACCCAATCCTTACTTTTATCTCACTCAAAAAATGAGTTCACATAATCCACAAATGTCATGGCATTCAGAGTAGCAGCAAATGCATTTATTATTTATATACTAGCGAATATGGAGTAACAGTTTTAAGATTTAAACAAAGGGACTCTGCTATAGACACACTAATGCATTTAGAAATTATGAAACGGAAGTCCTTTTAGCTTCATGAAGGAAATAGATTATAAATATCTCTAACAATGTATTGCATTAACTGATAGAAAACTCAGGTTGGTTAACATATCAATCTCTTGCAATAATCTACAAATTAAATATGATCATGATAATCATCATGTCAGATGACAAAAGAGAAAATGAATATGTCAAAAGCTTCAGTGTTTTATAGTTCATACACAATAGACTTCATGTGTTTAACATGTAGTATTTGATCAATTTTGATACATGTAGGATTGTGCTGAATCATTATAGTAGTTAGGATGGAATTAATCAGTATCAATGTACATTAAAATAAATAAGTATGTATATATATCATAATAAATATTACGAACTAAGTATGTTTAGCAATTAAAATTTTTAAATGTTAACACACTTTTATAGTAGATTTTCTATGTTCACGGAACTTCTAAATGTCATCTTTAATAAGGCAATGAATAGACTGTACCTCACCAGATGCTATAGCTATGTCCTTAGCATCCCACATCAATACCTATATGATCCAGTGAAATAGTAAAACAAATATGCTACTATACACATGCATATATATGTATGTAGTCCTACATTTATATGCATATATAGACGTGTGTGTGTGTGTGTGTGTGTGTGTGCGTGTGTGTGTGTGTGTGTGTAGTCCTAATCTAATTAACCTTTCAGTAAAAAATTAGGAGTCAAGAATTGGGGGAAGAATCTGAAAGATCAGAGAAGCAAGGAGCATTCACCAATCACCTCTGCGTCTACTCTTCCACCATCTAAAAGGACCAAGATCCAGTCTCTGCTCTGTCTTACTACTTCTTGTATCCTCTCTGTTCACTGTTTACACTCCTCCAAACCTTTAGGGTCAATTTAAATCAACTAATGGCTAAATTTTCCCTCTGACTCCAAGTAAGCTTTATTTGTCAGAACACAACCAAAAAACTAAAACATCACATAGCATATCACAGCGTAGATAGATAGATTGATAGATAGATGACAGATTGACAGATAGACAGATAGATATATAAAGAGAAACAGAACACAGAGAGACAGGGAGGCCAGTTTTTCACTATGGTAAATGAAACTTCCTCAAAATTGAATTTTATATAGTCATTATACATAGTCATTTATATAGTTATTAGTTTATAGACACCCTTATTGAAGTCTTATGCACTGTATCCTTCCCTGCCACTTTTGGAAGAGTGAGAAAGAAAAATCTCAAAGAAAAATTTAATTCAGTCTTCTCTTTCCTAATCTGTCTGTCAGAAAGACCTTCTTCAAGTTTTCTTAAGTTTAGAGAGTTGGCTCAGCACATAAGAGCACTTATTTTTCTTGCAGAGGTTCCCAGCTCAGTTAACAGCACCCATATTATAGGGACCTTGTCTATCTCTCAATTCCAGGCATCTGACATTCTTTTGCCACCACAGAAATCTAAATGTATACATATAATTTCACAGAAGCACATAAATAGTTCCTATAATGCACATGTATACTTAAGTAGACAAAACCAAATATTATGAAGACACAAATATTCTGCAACAATCCTAGTCTCTCACTCATCAATAATTCCTATTAGTCACCAGACAGCAAAGTGGAATATTCTAATCAGTAACTCTGGGAAATCTGTCTGGTACTGCTTTTACAGCAGAGCACTCTGCTATCTGGCTGTGCAAATCTACCTGTGCCTTTATTTTCTTGTAGTATCCTCTTTCTGTTTTGCAATCCTATCTTTTGTTACTTGGTAGATCTGTACCTGGTCAGGTATCTTTATTCACTTAGACTATGATCAAGAGTAGACAGTGATTTTAGCAACATTATCAGAATTTCATTTATATTAGTGTAAGAGTAGCACATCAGTTCTTGAAGTAGACATGTTTTTGTATATTTTCTTCCACAAAAGGGATAAGTACAGCCATGGGTACAATTAGAAAATTAAAAATGGAGTGATTGAGAAATAGCTACTTTTAATAACACAAGCAAATTTCCCCTAATTTCCTCTAAAAGTGTCTCAATGTTACTTTATGCAGATTATTTAACATCTGGAAAGGAACCTCTATTTATCTTTTTTAGTCCTCTGTAGTCAATTTCTCTGTGTATTTTTCAAATTGATTCTCATTGCAGTTCAGCCCTGATAGTTCTATAAAGGATTGGATTTAGCACAAACCCAATTAAAGCCAATCTAATTAGCTATGATTCTTTGTAGTCTGTACAAATTGCACTTGTCTTTGTGTAAAAATGCAGTGTATGAATTCTTTGAAGCCTTCTTTCTTTGGGGGCATACATTTTCTGTATCTGCTGAAATGCCATTGCTAATATGTTCAAGCTTTTTTTCCCCCTCAGATCCTTTCCTTTGTATAAAAAACACATTTCAGTGTTACTCTTCTGGGTTATAAAAGGCAAGGAATCTGCTTTGTAGCAAAAACAACCCTTTCTGAAAGTGTCCAAAATAATGCCTTCTATGGAAATTGAACAAATAACCTATGAAACTCTCCCCTATTGGGTATTATTAAGCTAAACAGGCTTATTAAGATTCATAAGACAATTAGAGTTACGAGCTGAATTCTCTTTACTTTTTCTTATGGCTGCCCTCACATTAACATCAAGGAAAGCTGGATGCTTTTGGCTGTAGGCAAATCATGGCCCATTTTTGAATAAGAATAGCATCTACAATTATACTAGCCAAGATAAAAATTAAAAGACCCATGAATCTGCATGCTTCAGAGCATAAGATTATTACCATCTGGTGCCAGAAAGTTTCTGCCAGGCATGACGGCTCACTAATGGACAGGTGCATCAGGACAATTTTCTTTTGGCCTCCCTCCTCATAATGTCCCACATACACACAGATGTGCCAATCACAGGACAGCAAAACAAATGAGACATTTGCATTTTACCAGGATGATATCCTCACATGACTTAAATGTAATGAGGCTGAGACTTCCTAACAAACACTGAATATTTCCTCAACCATTACCGAATTTAAATCAACAGCCTATCTTCTGCCTTTACAAAGACTGCCTTTAATCTTCACCTTGACCTGGCAGGTTATTTTTTAAAATACAATATAAGAACATGACATTATGGGAACATAGTTGCCATGAGAAAAAGAGTCAAGAAATTGGAATTTAGAAAACTCTACATTTAGAAATGAAAAATCAGTTAACTAGTAATATCCATAAAATAGTTATTAGTTTCTTTGTACTGTTTATTTCTAGGAAATATATAGAAAAGAGGCCGATGATATGGCTAAGTGATTAAAAGCACTTGCTACTACTCCTGCAGTATACCTGTTTCGGAAAGCTGTGTCAGACAGCTCCCAACTGCCTGTTATATTAGCTCCATGGCATCTGATGCACTCTTCTGAACTCTGTGAGCTTATCTACACACACACACACACACAACACACGCAAAAGCACACACATATGTCTATATGTATATATACATATATACATAATTAAAGATAAAATTTATGAGCAATTTCTTTAGTTGAAATAAAGGATATGCAGATGGCACTGTTCATTAATTAAAAGTGTAGAGAAAATTTGGAAATTTTTATATATAAATAATACAAAACTATTTAATAGTATATAGAGAAGACAAAAACATATAAAAGATATTTGTATACATATGAACAGATATAGGTTTAGACATAGATCTGCCATGGTATAAGAATGTTAAAATGTCCAAAGATTATTACTCACTTCTGAAGTTTATTAAGAAATGTAAACATTCAGTTGTTTATTATTTAGTTAGCTAGTTTGCTTATTTTTAGAGAGAGTCTTATGTATCTGAGTCTGACTTGGAACTTGGTACTAAGGAGAAAATAGCATTCCATTACTGATTTTTTCTTCACTTATCAAGACCTGGGAATACCAAAGTATACTAACTACTCAGGTTGTGTTTTCATTTTTGTATTTGAAAGCTATATAAAATAATTTCAGTGTATACTTTATTAATTAAATACATTACTATTCATTTCAAGAAATGTATAATATTACTTTAGCATCTCATTTATATTAAAATATTTTAAATAATTGAAAATAATTTTTTTAATCATACAATGTATCCTTACCACAATTTCCCCTCCCTTCATTCCTCCCAGATCCCCCACCTCCTATCTCCTCTATATGAACTACTCCTTCATCTCCCTTCAGAAAAGAGCAGGCCTCTAAGAGATAACAACCAAACATAATAGAGCAAGTTACACTATGACAAGACAAAAGCCATTATATTGAGACTGGACAAGGCAAAGCAATAGGAGGAAAAGAATCCCAGGAGAATGCAAACGAGCCTAGGAGTACCATAAAAACACCAAGGTAACAGTGGCAGCATATTCACTGAGGACCTGGGACAGACCCCTTATGGCAGCTTACTTCAGTCTCCACAATCCTATTTTGCCCTAAAAAAATCTTAATTCCCTAAGTTCCTTGTGGAGAGACTGTATAGAAACCACCATTTTAGACTCTCTATATTATGCTGTCGGTCTGTTTTTGCATCCTCTCCCACCTCTTGCAGAAGGAACTATTTTTGATAACAAATAAAAAAGACACCAATCTATGAATACAGGGTACTATCCTTAGGAATCTTTTCATTGATTTTTTTAAGACAAGTTGGTGTGGGAGGTCCTTCTGTCTATGTGTTGCTTTTATTGGTTAATGAATAAAGAAACTGGCTTGGCCTATAGCAAGGTAGAACTTTGTAGTGATGGATCTGAAGGCCGCTTTCCACTGCTCACCTCTCAGCCACCAGCTAGCTTTACCCAAAATAATTACATGAAAACTGTATTCTTTTAAACACTACTTGGCCCATTAGCTCTAGCCTCTTACTGGCTAATTCTCACATCTTGATTAATCAATTTCTAATAATCTGTGTAGCACCATGAGGTGGTGGCTTACCAGGAAGAATCTTAACCTGCATCCATCTTGGAGAGGAGAGCTATAGCATCTGCCTCACTTCCCTTCTTCCCAGCATTCTGTTCAGTCTACTCCGCCTATCTAAATTCTGCCCTATCAGGCCAAGCAGTTTTCTTTATTAATTAACCCATGAAAGCAACAGATAGATAGAAGACACTCCCACATCAGAACTTAGTTAGGCTGAATCCTGTGAGAAAGAGGACAGCATCAGAGGAGAAGCCACTGGAGACAGACATGCTGGAACCTTGCTGGTAGGCCATGAACCTCATGGCAAAATATAAAACAATGGAAATGGGTTAGCAAATAAGAAGCTAGAGCTAATGGAGAATGATTTAAATGTTATAGTTTCTGTGTGGTTATTTTGAAGCTGAGCAGCCAGGAACAAACAAGCAGTCTTCTTACAATAAGCAGTTTTGTTTCATCCTACCATAGGTCTATTCAATCTTCAGTTCTTGATCATTCAAATGCTCCTGTATATGGACTCTTCTTGTGGAGTGAGGATTGAAGGAGACATTGTTTGGTCACTTCTACAAATTGTGTCCCATCATTTCCCCAAATTATTGTGAAGACAGAACAGATTGTAGGTCAAAGGTAATGTGTATCCTGCACCATAACATTGGAAGTATATGATTTGCTTCTTAATTTTGATTGTATAGGGACATGACATTTAAGATATTGTCATGCATTTCAGAAGAGACTTTGTACTTGGAAACAAGTTTGGGACTGTTATATACTATGGGATAGACTATGGGGACTTTTGAAGTTGAATGCATTTTTGTTTTATGCTATGGCTATAAGCCTTTGAGGAACAAGGAGTGGAATATTTTGGTTTGAAAAAAATGATTCTAAAGGAAGTGGCAGTATTAGGAGGTATGACATTGTTGGAGAAAGTGTGCCACTGTGGGGGTAGGCTTTGAGGACTTTTTCTCAAGCTTCACTCATTGTCTTTTTACAGAAATAATAAATGCTAACTAAGACATAGGTTCTTGAAGTAGATTGAGTTTCTACATTCTAATGAACTGCCATAATGATTTCCATAGTAGTTGTATACGTTTCTGCTCATACCAGCTAATTCCACTTCCTGGCCTGCATGACCCGTCACTTGTGTTTTTGATCTTAGCCTTTCTGAGAGATGTAAGATGGAACCTCAGTGTTGTTTTGATTTCCATTTCCCTGATTGCTAAGGATGTTGAACATTTCCAATATTTCTCAGCTACTTTGAGATTCCTCTTTTGAGAATTATGTTTAGATCTATACCCCATCTTTAAATGAATTATTTGGATTTTGGTATCAAGTTTTTATAATTTAAAATTTTTGGATATTAGTCCTCTATCAGACGGGGATTTTACAACTATGTAGGCTGCCATGTTATCCAAGTGATGGTGCTCTCTTTGAAGTACAGGATCTTTTTAGGCACATGTTATGTTGTCCCATACATTAATTGTGGATAGGTGAGTGGATTTGTCTCCATCTTTATTTTGATTTCATTGATCAATGTTTCTGTTCTCATGCTAATACATGCGATATTTATTATCATGACTCCACAGTAAAACGTGAAGTCTGGGATCGTAATACCTCTAGTGTAGGAGGAGACTGCTCATTTGTTTCCTGGCAACTGGAACTGAATAATCACACAGAAACTATATTAGTTATAATGCTGTTTGGGCAATGATTCAGGTATATTTCCAGCTAGCTCTTACATGCTGAATTAACCCATTTCTATTAATCTATGTATTAGCACACTATGGCTTACTGGTAAGGATCTGGCTGGTGGCTGATGTCTTTCTACTTCGACAGCAACATGATGTCTCCCTCCTTCAGCAACTATATCTTGTCTTTCTCCTTCAGCAGCTACATGCATCTCTCACTCTACAAACTCTCTGTATTTATTTTTTCCTGCTTGGTATATCCTGCCCTGTCAAAGGTCAAAACAGCTTCTGTATTAACCAATCATAATAAAACATATTCATAGCATATAGAGGGGAATCCCATTATCACTCCAGCCATTCCTTTATTGCCCAGGGTTTTTTAGCTATTCTGGGTTTTTCATTTTTACACATGAATTTGAAAATTGTCCTTTTATGGTCTGTAAAGAATTACATTGAAATTTAAGTTGGTATTGTATTGAATTTGTAGATTGTTTATATTAGAATGGCATTTTTACTTTGTTAATCTGATAATTAATGTGCATTAATCCAATTGAATAATGTTTCCATATTCTACTCTCTTCCTCAATTTTTTTTCTTCAAAGAGTTGAAGTTTTTGACATATAAGTCTTTCACTCACTTCGTTAAAATTACCCCAAGATATTTTATATTATTTGAGACAATTGGGAAAAGTTTTGCTTCCGTTATTTATTTTTCAATCAGTTTTTCATTTGTATATAATAATTAACTATTGTTCCAGCACTTTGCTGAAAGGGTTTAATCGACTAAAGGAGTTCCCAGGTAGAACTTTTAGAGTCACATGTATATTCTCATACCATATCCAAACATTAAGATTTTGACTTCTTCCTTTCCAATTTATATCCTCTTGACTACTTTAGTTGCCTTATTGCTCTAGCTACAACTTAAAGTACAATATTGAATAGATATGGAGAGACTGAAAAACATTTCCTTGTTCTTGAGTTTAAAGAGTTGCTTTGAGTTTTTTCCATTTAATCTGATGTTAGATATCAGCTTCTGTAAATTGTCTTTATTATGTTTAAGTAGGTTTCTTTTATCCCTGATCCCATCATGAACTGTTACTATAAAGGCATGTTGGATTTTGTCAATGGCTTTTCTCCATCTAATGAGATGATCATGTTTTGTCTTTCAATTTGTTTATGTGATAGATTAAATTTACCAATCTCCCTAAATTGAACCTTTCATGCATCTCTAGAATGAAACCTAATTGAGCATAGATGATAAAGTTTTTTATTTGTTTTTGGATTCTGTTTGCAAGTATTTAATTGAGTATTTTGTATCTATTTTCAGAAGGTCTGCAATTCTCTTTTTTTGTTGAGTCTCTATGTGGTTTTTGCATAAAGGTTAGAGTAGCCTCATAAAATGAACTGGACAAAGTTCCATTAGTTTCAATTTCTGTAGAATATTGCTATGCAGTCTTCTTTCAAATTCTAGTAGACTTCTCTCCTAAAACAGCCTGGTGTTGAAGTTTTCTTTGGTTGGGAGAATTTTTATTACTGTTTCTATTTCAATAGAGATTATGGGTCTATTTAAATTTTTATTTGATTTTGATTCATATCTAGTAGGTAATTTTTATTGACAAAATTGTACCTTTCTTTTACATTTTTAGTTTGGTGTAGTACAGGCTTGTAAAGTATGTCCTTATGATTCTTTGGCTTTCTTCAGTGTCTGCTCTTATTTCCCACATTTTGTTTCAGATTTTATGAATATGAATATTCTTTCTCTGTCTTTTGATTAGTTGAGATAGTGGTTGGTTTATCCTTTTGATTTTCTCAAATAAACAACTCTTTGTTTCATTGATTCTTTGTATTGTTCGCTGTTTCTATCTTATTGACTTCAGCCCTTAGTTTGACTATTTCTTGGATTCTACTCCTTTTGGGTTTTCTTACTTCTTCTTGGTGTAGAGCTATAAAGTATGCTGTTAAGTTGGTCTCTCCTAATATATATATATATGTGTGTGTGTGTGTGTGTGTGTGTGTGCTCCCCTATTATAAATGCATATATGCATATATGTATGTATATATATAGGTATATTTGTAGGTGTGCTTATGAGTGTCTATGTATGCATACACATACACATATATGTACATATATATGTAATTTTCTCCTCTTATATTTTACATCCTGATTACAGTCTTCCTTCTCCCCAGTCTTTTTCCCCAGCATTTGCCCTTACTCCCATATTCATCCTCATCTTCCCATCTGTTAGCCTGTGTCGTTTTGTTTGTGAATTCAAATAATTGATATTGAGACAGCAATGACCAATGATTGTTGATTCCTGGTATTTTGCTGTTGTTGTTGGTCGCTGTTTGTAAGTGTGCTCTCCCATTCTTTTAGGGTTGCTCATTTGAATTCATTTCCAGTGTTTTTATAAATTATGTTGACCTCCCTGGCCTGGAGATTTTCTTCTGTGACCTTTTATAGAGTTGAATTTATAGATAAATATTTAATTTGATTTTTTTAGAGTATCTTTTTTTCCCTATATATGGTGATTGAAATATTTTTCTGGGTATTGTAGACTGGGCCAGTATCTGTGGTATCTTAGAGTATTCAGAATATCTGCCAATACCCTTTTGCCTTTCAGAAGCTCCATTGAAAAGTCTGTTGTAATTTTTATAGATCTGCCTTTAGATGCTATTTGATCTTTATCCCTTGCAATTTTAAATAGCCTTCCTCTGTTTTGAATACTAGGGTTTTGATTATTATGTGGCAGAGTACTTTGTTTTTTGGTTCCATCTATTTGGTGTTCTGTAATCTCCTTCAAGTTAGTAACATTTTTCTTTATGAGTTTGTTGAATGTATTTTTGTGTTTTTTTGCTGGGATTCTTCTTCCTCTATTTCTATTATTTTTAGATTTTGTTTTTTCATAGTATCTCAGATTTCCTGGATGCTTTGTGTCTTTTTTTAGATTTAAATTTTTCTTTAACCAATAAATTTATTTATTTCATGACATTGTCACTGCCTGAGATTCTCTCTTCCATCTCTTGCATTTTCATGAAGCTTGCCTCTGTTATTATAAATCAAATTCTTAAATTTTACATTTCCAAAATTTCCTATTTGAGTTTTCTTTATTGTTTCTATTTCTATTTTCAAGTCTTGAACAATTTTATTCATTTTTTGGCTTTTTAAAATGGGATTTATTCATTTTGTCCAAATGTTTGTTCCTTTTTTGTCTGTTCATTGCATTCTTTGCGGTATTCATCTATTCATTTCCTCCAATTTTTGTTCGTCTTTTCCTGTATTGGATTCATTCATTTCCTTTTTATGGATCTCTATCATCCACACATCGATTATTTTAAGGTCTTTTTCTTGTGGTTCTGCTATGTTGTAGCAATTAAGGCCCACTGTGGTAGGATAGTTAAGATCTAACGGAGACATGGTTGTCTGGCTATATTAACTGTGTTTTTCTGTTGGTGTCTAGGTAGCTGTTTTGGGGATGATTATATGCCTGAGTACTAATTCCTGGGAGGCCAGGAGGGGATAGTCTGTAATGTCCAAAGGAAGTATGGATAGAGGAAAAGAGGGGCTCCAGATGGGTAGACTGAGGAACTGGATGTGCTGGGGGGGAGGGAAGTAGATAAGGTTTTTCTTCAGATATGGTCTGCCATTAAACAGGAGTGATATTCTCAAGCTGGGAGATGGGACACAGCAAAAATGGGGGAAGAAGACCAATAGCGGGTGGTCTGTGGGATTCACAGAAGACAGGAACAGGGCAGAAGGGAGACTGCAGCTGCTGTTCTGTTTCAGCACAAGGGACAAATCAGAGGGTGTGGGTCTGCTGAGGAAACAGAACAATGTTAAAATATTTAGACTACGAATGAAAGGTAACCTAATCTAGTTTTCATTATTTTAAAGTAATTTATTTTTTTGCCCAGCAATAGAAATGCTGGTGTTGCCATTTAATAGGGCTATGGACCTGTGGGAGGAACAGATTCAAGGAGGCCATCCATTCAGGCTCTTGGGTGTGACGTGTCCCAGAATCCCACGAGACACGCAGGTGGAGCAGGGGATAGGAGTTCTTGGCAGAGCTTTAAAGGGGTGTCATCAGCTTGTGCTGGGTATCACATATTTACACACAAAGTGCAGTATTCTTATGCTGCCAGCACTTAAAGCTACTCTGAAATCAAACTGAGTGATTAACTAAACACAAACAGAGTCACAACGGCAATAAAGTTCAAATCACAATGGTTTTGTGACAGATGATGGTTTCCCAGGAGAAAGGTGTGTTTTCCCATTCTTCACTTGCCTTTTACTCTAGTTTGTCTTTCAGAGTTATTTTCCTTTGAGCCCAGTGGACCTTGCTCTCCCCTGCTCCACTCCATCTCGAATTCTTCTGAACTGGAAATCACAGTGCATTTGAAGGCTGCTGGAGACAGAAGCCCCAGGCCATTGTTGGCTCGGTTCATGTGTCTACTTGGTCATCTGCTTCTCGATTTTGCTTTTCGATTTTGCTTCTCGACTCTTCTCCATTGCTTCTCGACTCTTCTCCACTCTGTTCCCGTGGAGCACAGCTGGGGTTACATCACTGCTCTGCTTAAGTCTAAAGGCATCCAGACGGCTCACTTTCAACCAAACAATGTCGAATGTCTTAGCTGTCAACCACAGAGTCACCATCTGTCACGGTGCTGCCTGTGCATGTGCCGTGCCCCAGACAAGACCCGTTCGTGTTTCAGAATCGTGGATTCCACATCACAGACCCCAGCCCACACTCAAGGATCCAGTTGCCCTGAAATTATTTCAGTTCTCAGGAATCCCCTAAGGTGTGTGTTCTGTAGTTTTCATCTCTGCTTCTCCATTGCACATCTGTAGATGCTGAGGTCTCCTAATGCCATGTTCTAGTTGTATACTCTGGAACTTTCTTGGAGTTCTCCGTGGCTTTAATCCCATTAGGAATGTCCTCCAGGCTGATGCCGTGGGTGTAGATTGTAGCATTGTACTTTACTTCTATAACAAAAATCACTTCCTTTCAACCTTAACCCATCCATCACCTTTGAATATTTACATAGAACATGTTTGAAGAGCCAGTCAACCTTAGATTATAGAAATTTCTGCTTATGCCATGTTTATTTTGTTTGTAGACACCATGATAAAAGCAAAACGATTAATACTGATGATTAATATTCAAAATTAATAATTTATTACTACAATAAATTTATGTAAGTATAATCTTTCCCTAAATATACAATCAAAATTTACCATTCTTGATTTGTGATGCTTCAATCCCTGGATGATAAGAACAGCTATACTAGATGCCATAATTATTATATAGTAGTAGTTTCTGGTTTTTTCCTGTTGATATATCAGAAAGAAAATATCCTGCTTTGCAAGGCTCATGGGTCCCAGCTCCTTCTGGTACAGATGGTTGGAGATAGTTAAAAGTCCTTTTTGGCAAAATCTTTTAAATGAACATTGAGATTGGAACTTGTTTTTCCCATTGTTTAGTCCCTAGTGTTTCCTTTTTATTTTTTAAATGTAGGTTCTGTTGGGAACCCTCATCCCAAAAGACCAATTCCATCAAAACTGAAAAAGTGTTTAAAGCTACTCTTTCTTTTTAATTAATGATATCAACTCTTACAGAAGTACTACAACAGTGTCTGCCTGGGGATATGAAGACTCCTCAACAAAAACTTGCAATTAGCAGTTTGGCCTCCCTTGTCCCCACATGGACTTTTTTGAGGTCCTTGTGTATGCTCAGATCTTTCTTTCACAACACAGTACCACTGAACTGAGAACGTTTGTTTCTTTCACTTACCACGTTAATTCCCTTTCTATATTTGTCAAGGACTGAGCACATAATAGAACTGCAACATTTAAAGTTTGAGAGGCAGCTGCAGACCCAGCTTTTTTTTTTCTTTTCTCCTTCACAATTTCATTCTTACCACAGATGTTAGCAACCTTATAATATTTTTATTTTTCCTGATTATTTTGAGGCATCTAATTATCCATTACAGGGAGATTTTTGGGGTTCTCTCAAAACAAATCTGACACTCTCTGAAACAAGCAGAGTTGTCAAAATCTCTATGCTTATGCTGGGAATACACAGTTAAGATTAATAGAGTTACACAAGGACAAACTCTGAAAAGCAAAAATTGTCCACTACGTATTTGGCATATGTACAAAATAAATAAAAGTGGGCATCACAACTCATGCAAGCTGGAAATATTGCACAAACTGAGAGAACAGAATTTCAGGAAATAATGAGGTAGAAGTCAGTATTGAGAAATTATTTATTTCTTTGATATTTTTATGTAAAACATTTGGACCACAGTTTACTATAGGAATTAAAACAATTGGTAAAAAGGAAAAAATAATAAAAGAGAGACTATTATATAATAGTCTCAATTATCTATATAAAGTTTGTCATTTATTTCTTACATTTCATGATCTATGCCATACAGATAATATGTTAATTTCCTGAGAATATAGGTGAAATTTATAAATAGTTACCACAAATTGATTACATGGAAATAAAATAACCAACGGCATAATTATCCTGAAGATACAACTCAGTCTGGATGAAATAAACTGGCATTAAAGGAAGTCCATATGTTATAGATTTTTAGCATGTATTTTCAAGTAAGTAATACTTTTGAGTAAAAAAAGTATGGTTTTTACTCAAAAATATTAAAGTAAAAGCAGGAGCAACAGAAGTGTTTATGTTGAAATACATAAAAATAATAGTTTTTCAATTGTTGAAAATTTCAATTAATTGTTGTACATAAGACAACTGAAATTATCCACGGAGGGGTTCTAATTACATGTCGGTTCAGCTAATAGCCTCAGTGTGTCACTATGCAACTTTTAATCCTGTTTACAAATGCAATCTTTGAATATTCATAAACATATTTGAACATCTCAAATTCCTTTATCATTTTCCACCACTGGAAATGCAGCACTGCTAATAGTTAAACATATGGGGTAGTGATAGTTTCTATTTTAACTATTATCTACTCCCTTCCTGGGGAGTCCGTGTACCTGTTCTGTTTAGAGACTTTTGTGCAAAGTCAATGTTTCACATCTCATAAATCCTTGAGCCCTTATAAAACATTTTTTTTTGTGTGTGTGTGTGTCTTAATGCTGTGTTATTCCAGTACCTGTGAAAGACAGAAGGCAAATAATCCTCTAGAACTGGAGTTA
Source organism: Microtus ochrogaster (assembly GCF_000317375.1). NCBI lineage: Eukaryota > Metazoa > Chordata > Mammalia > Rodentia > Cricetidae > Microtus > Microtus ochrogaster. The sequence goes on from NW_004949098.1 coordinate 9,117,081, forward strand.
CATATGGTTGGAAATGCCTGATGTAGGTGCTGGGAACTAAACTCATATCCACTGGAATATCAATATGAACTCTTAACAGCTGAACTCCAGTGAACCGATCACCAACACCAAAGTGATTTTGTACATTGGAAATTTATGCTGACTTTACATTAATGCATTTAAAGTTAATGGATTTGTTAGCTCACTTTGATGATTTCATTATTTATCCTAGCTTTTGGATTCATATTGAGGTTTTGATTAGCATTCTAACATATTTGCTGTATGTTTTAGTTAAATTAAGATTCACAACATAAAAGATCTGGATTCAACAAATTTAATAAAGATAACAATAAATATGTCACATAGAAGAAATGTTCCCAATTTGGAAAATCTCACTTCCTAGTATTTGTAAATGTCTCAATGTGACACATACTTCATTTACTGATCTTGGAGTATAGTTAGAAATATAAATAGCTTAGCATTTATATCATTTTCTGTCATCTATCTATTGATCAATAAAAATGATTGTTTTATCTCACTTGGCCACCTGGGATATGGGAGTAGGGAAGAATATATCTTAATTAAGGGAGCCATTTTAGGGTTGGCAGGAGTCTTGACTCTAGAGGGGTTTCCAGGCATCTAGAGAGATGTCCCTAGCTAGGTCCTTGGGCAGCTGAGGAGAGAGAGACTGAAATGGCCCTATCCTATAGCCATACTGATGAATATCTTGCATATCACCATAGAACCTTCATCTGGCAATGGATGGAGATAGAGACAGAGACCCACATTGGAGCACTGGACTGAGCTTTCAAGGTCCAATTGAGGAGCAGAAGGAGAGAGAACGTGAGCAAGGAAGTCAGGACCACAAGAGGTGCACCCACCCACTGAGACAGTGGGGCTGATCTATTGGGAGCTCACCAAGGCCAGCTGGACTCTGACTGAAAAAGCATGGGATGGTTTATTATTTAGAAGATAGATCCATATCTATCACCATGCACAAAACTCAAGTCCAAATGGATTAAAGACCTCAATATCAGTCTGAACACACTGAACCTGATAGAAGAGAAAGTGGGAATTACTCTACAACACATGGGCACAGGAGACCACTTCCTACCTATAACCCCAGCAGCACAGACATTAAGGGCCTCATTGAATAAATGGGACCTACTAAGACTGAGAAGCTTCTGTAAAGTAAAGGACACTGTCACTAAGACAAAAAGGCAACCTACTGACTGGGAGAAGATCTTCACCAACCCCACAACTGCCAAAGGTCTGATCTCCAAAATATATAAAGAACTCAAGAAACTAGACTGTAAAAGGCTAATCAACCCAATTATAAAATGGGGCACTGAGCTGAACAGAGAATTCTCAACGGAAGAAGTTCAAATGGCCAAAAGACACTTAAGGTCATGCTCAACTTCCTTAGCGATCAGGGAAATGCAAATCAAGACAACTTTAAGATATAATCTTACACCTGTCAGAATGGCTAAAATAAAAAGCACCAATGACAGCCTTTGCTGGAGAGGGTGTGGAGAAAGGGGTACACTCATCCATTGCTGGTGGGAATGCAAACTTGTGCAACCACTCTGGAAAGCAGAGTGGCGCTTTCTCAGGAAATTTGGGATCAACCTACCCCTGGACCCAGCAATACCACTCTTGGGAATATACCCAAGAGAGGCCCTATCATACAACAAAAGTATATGCTCAACTATGTTCATAGCAGCATTGTTCGTAATAGCCAGAACCTGGAAACAACCTAGATGCCCTTAAATGGAAGAATGGATGAAGAAAGTATGGAATATATACATATCAGAGTACTACTCAGCAGTAAAAAACAAGGACTTCTTGAATTTTGCATACAAATGGATGGAAATAGAAAACACTATCCTGATTGAGGTAAGCCAGACCCAAAAAGAGGAACATGGGATGTACTCACTCATATTTGGTTTCTAGCCATAAATAAAAGACATTGAGCCTATAATTCGAGATCCTAGAGAAGCTAAATAAGAAGGTAAATCCAACGAAAAATATATAGGCATCCTCCTGAATATTAACCTTCATCAGGTGATGAAATGAGACAGAGACAGAGACCCACATTGGAGCACTGGACTGAAATCTCAAAGTCCAAATCACGAGCAGAAGGAGAGAGAGCACGAGCAAGGAACTCAGGACCGCGAGGGGTACACCCATACACTGAGACAATGGGGATGTTCTATTGGGATCCCACTAAGGCCAGCTGGCCTGGGTCTGAAAAAGCATGGCATAAAACCGGACTCGCTGAACATAGCAGACAACGAGGACTACTGAGAACTCAGAACAATGGCATGGGGGTTTTGATGCTATTGCACGTACTGGCTTTGTGGGAGCCTAGGCAGTTTGGATGCTCACCTTTCTAGACTTGGATAGAGGTGGGGGTTCCTTGGACTTCCCACAGGGCAGGGAACCCTGATTGCTCTTTGGGCTGATGAGGGACAGGAATTTAATTGGGGGAGGGGGAGGGAAATGGGAGGCGTTGGCGGGGAAGAGACAGAAATCTTTAAAAAATAAATAAATTAAAAAATAAATAAAAGATATTATTTTTCCTACACTTAACCCAAGTCCACATTCCAGCACCACATCAGGATACTCACAACCTCCTTTAACTCCAGCTCCAGGGCATCCAACACCTTCTTCATTCCTCCACAGGCATGTACATTCACATCTCATTCCACACTGACACATACATAGTAAAATAAAAATCAATAGTTTTATTAAAAAAAAAACTCTGGGGTACTAAAGAAATTTCTCAGCAACTAAGATATTGACTGCTTTTCCAGAGGGCCTTGGTTCAACTTCAAATACCTACATGGTGGCTTAAAACCATCTATACCTTTAGAAAATCCCACAATCTCTTCTGAGATCCTTGGGTACCAGACATATATGTGATGCACAGACATGCATGCAGGCAAAACAACCATTCACATAAAATAATACCAAATAAGTCTTATGCTACTACTACTACTAATAATAGTAGCAAAAATTTTTGGTCAGGAAAATATACCTTTGTGGTAGATCATGAATCTTCTAGTTTATTTCGTTTACCAATCCTTTCAGTCCCCCAGCTAGTACTCTATATATTTACTGCCTACAGGTGAGATTCAGCACAGAGACAATCTCTAACACACTGTTGTAAAGTTTCGGTGTTGAGGGCGGCAAACACTGGATAGTTCACAGCCTGTGACTCAAGCTCCAGGACTAAAAATCTTTTCACTAAGGGAAGATCTCTCTCTCTCTCTCTCTCTCTCTCTCTCTCTCTCTCTCTCTCTCTCTCTCTTTCTCTCTCTCTCTCAAACACACACACACACACACACACACACACACGTATGCATGCACACAAATACAACTAAAAATAAAATATTTTTTATCTTAAAAAAATAAGTGCCAGATAATCAACTGGAGTGCTACTCTCTAGGAAAGATCATTTCTCTCTCTCTCCTCCTTTCTTCAGTTACCTGTAGTTTACCTGACTTTCCTCAGTCCAGTTTGGCATATTCATTGGTTTCATTCTTGTTCAGCTCACCTTAGGACATTCATGCTGATGACACTAGAGCTAAAAATGTTATTATTATTATAATCTCAAGGATTACAAAGGTATCAAAGAGAACATGGAGATATCTGAACAATAAAAATTACAAATAAAAGGGAATAAGACACACATATATATGTATACACACACACACACACACACACACATATATATATATATATATATATATCAAATTTGGGAATTAAAACCTGAAATTCTTAAAGTCAGGATATAGAATTTATGTCATTATTTACTGAAACTGCATGTTTATTTATTTATTATTGTTTTTATTGAACTATAGATTTTTCTCTCATCCCATGCCTTTGCCTTCTACCCTCTCCCATGACCCCTAAACTCCTAATTTACTCAGGAGATCTTGTTTTTTTCCTATGTAAATGCAAGTATGTCTCTCTTAGGTTCTTTGTTGTTATCTAGGTTGTCTGGGTTGTGAACTGTAGTTTGTTTTTTTTCTTTGTTTTATGTCTAGTAATAACCTATGAGTGTGTTTATATTATATTTGTCATTCTGGGTCTAGGTTATCTCACTCAATATGGTTTTCTCTAGATCCATCCATTTGCCTGCGAATTTCAAGATGTCATTATTTTTATGACTGTGTAGTACTCCGTTGTGTAAATGTACTACATCTTCTTTATCCAATCTTCAGTGGCAGAGCATCTAGATGGTTTCACATTATGACTGTTACAAATAATGCTGCTATAAACATAGTTGAGCACATGTCCTTGTGGTATGATTTAGCAGATTTGTATATATACCCAGCAGTGATATTACTGGGTCTTGTGGTAGGTTGTTTCTTAATTTTCTGAGAAATCAGCACACTGATTTCCAAAGTGGCTGTACAAGTTTGCTCTCCCACCAGCAATGGAGGAGCCTTTCTCTTACTCTACATATTCTCCAGCATAAGCTGTCATCAGTATTTGAAATACATATGAATCAAAGACCTCAATAAAAAACAACCACACTGAAAGTAATAGAAGAGAAAGTAAAAAGTACACTTGAATGAATTGGCACAGAAGATCACTTCCTAAATATAATCCCATTAGCTCAGACTCTGAGAGAAACATTAATAAATGGAACTCCTGAAACTGAGATGCTTCTGTAAAGCAAAGGACACAGTCAACAAGACAAAACTGAGGCCTACAGACTAAGAAAAGATCTTCACCAACCCCACATAGGACAGATGATTGAACTTGAAAGTATACAAAGAACTCAAGAAACTTGACATCAAATGAACAATAATCCAATTTTAAAAGAATGAGTTACAGAAGTAAAGAGAAAACTCTCAATAGACAAATCTTAAATGGCAGAAAGGCACTTAAGGAAATGCTCAAAAAATGCAAATAAAAACAACTCTGAGATTTCATCTTACATTTGTCAGAATGACCAAGATCATTTATTTATTTTTATATATCTTATAATGCCCTTTTCAGCAAATAGAATTAGAATTTATAATTATCATTTCACAATTGTAAATAATTTGACAGTAAGTCATTCCATGATATATTTTACTTTCTGTTGAGGAGGGACCAGGTACTAGTGAATAGCATCTTAATGTGATAATTTGTGTTTTTGATTGTATGATGGGCAGAGCAAAAATAAGAGAAACTAGTATTGAGGATATCAATTTAATATCTGAGCATACAACTGTTCCCTTAAAGGAAGAACATCAGAAAGCAATGGTAGGTGTGGGCACTTGACAGTTTCCAAGAGAATTAAGGGTAAATATAGAAGAATTTAACAGGAGAAGGATTCCAATGAACTTTGAAAGTACCATAGAAAAATATCAAAATTTGTTGTTTTAGACATAGAATGCTAATACCTATATTAAATTTCAGCCTGTGGCCATGGATGACTTTGTAAGCTATTACCACTGAAGCATTAAATGTAAAATTCCTACAAGATGAGATTGCTGAGTCAGAGAACACAGAGTTTTCAGTTTGGGACTAGAATGACTAACTTCATATTCATATTAGTGACACCTTCAGTTAGTTTTTGCAAAAACAGGAAGCTCTATATTTTAATCATTCTGTTAAAAGACTTAACCTACGCTTCTTCAGTATTTGTTTTATCTAAATCTCATTAATTTGTATTGTTTGTTTTTTAATTATTTTACATAATATAGGTTTTGCCTGCATGCATGTCTGTGCCCATGAAAGTAAAAAAAAAAATGGTGCCAGAATCTCTGGAATAAATTGGAGTTATAGAGAGTTGTGAACTTTCATGTACTTGTTGGAAATTGAGCCTAGATCTTCTAATGATTAGCTAGTGCACGTAACCACTGAGCCATCTCTATATTCCTTATATAGATTTTAAAGCAAATATTGTACAGACAGCAGATATTGCTTTTGGCTTTATACAAGTCACTATATTCATGTGTTAGGACTAGGACAAATAGGCAATAAACACAGTGGCAGGCAATATGTGGACACAGATTCAGTCCACTGATAAGACCCACTGAAAAATCGTTATTGTGAGTGATCTTAATCTCACTCAACTTCAGTTTCTTCTTATATGAAGATGATCACTGGGGCAGACTTTATTGATTGAGTACTGAGCAGTACTTCTCAATCCTATTATTTCTAGCAAACAGATTCAATTTCCCACAATAGAAATCAAATGAATCAAATACATATATTGTTTGGCTCTTGCACATCTAATGTTTGGATGTATCACTCATTCTAATAAGTACATGCTAGAAGAAGATGTGTGTTGCAATAGATATAGGAATGTGATTATCTTAAGTAGAAAGTGACTTATTCTCCTTTGAATTTACTAGTGGAATTGATAGAGTTTTCTTAATTTAATTTATTTTTTGAGAATATTGTACATTAGTAAGTGTTATGCTTATATCATTCCCTTCATCTCTACCCTTTATTTTCTCCCATTTCCTACATGCCTAAAATTTATGGACTTCATTAACTACAATTGTTATACACATACATACTTATGTTTATAAATGCGACATGCTGAGATAAATTAGTTCTACTCATATATGTTTAGGGATAAGCTTTTGGGATTGGCTGGTTTGTTTGGGGCCATGTCACTGGGGAAATCATTATTGGTTCTTCTAGGGATCAAGCTTTTCAAGAATTCTCCATGAATTCTGACATGTCACTTTGAAGTGATTTTTTTAAAGTCTGTTTTAGACAACCATATTGTTTAAATTTCCTGGATACAGCTTCCGTGTTGTATATAGAAGACATTATCTCATAGCCAACCACATTCCCTTTCCCTCTGGCTCTTACACGCTTTTAGTGCCATTTGTAATATTACAGCACCGTCACAGGGTTTTCTACAATGACTGTAAACATTCTGACTTCCATTTACCATGTATAAGATGTTACTATTCTCAGGCTTGCCTCAAAGGAAGAAACATGGGAGTATATGCCAATTACTTCAGCACTTGAGAGGTGAAGTCAGCTTTCAAAGTATTTACCAAATATGTTATTTTTTCATCTGTTACAAAATTAGCCATTATAGCTATAGTAGGGTCATATCTCATCTTGGTTTTGATTTAGATTTCTTTCATAATTGTAAATTGAGTATTTTTCATTTGCCCATTGCTTTATTTGCAAAAATATCTACTCCTCAGGGTGTTTACCAATGCATAGAAAAGATTATTGACATTACTGTAATTGACACTGGGTATTTGAGTTCCTTACATATTCTAGTAATTAGCCACATTTGACACATGGTTGAAAATATTTCTCCAATCCCATGTCTTACTTCTTTAGTCTAATAATTATTTTTTGTTGTGAAAAATACCTTTAGTTTGAAATGCTCCTGAAATGGTGTGTGTGTGTGTGTGTGGTTGTGTGTGTGTGTGTGTACATATATGTATTTATAAATAGTTTTACTGTGAATGAATTCATGTGCATGTAAATGTGCACACACAGGACAAGTTGAGATAGACATCCTGAATTATTTGCTTTAGTTATTCTCTACCTTTTTTTTCTGTGATAAAAATACACAAACAAAAACAACTAAAGGAAAGGAGGCTTATTTTGGCTCATATTTCAAGAGCACCTACCATAGCAATTGGGAAACTAGAGGCAAAAGGTAAAAGAAGTAGCTAGATGGCCATGACACCAACTAGGCCTACAGTGAATGGTCAGTGTGCTTCAGGGAGCCATCTGTTGCCACAGTTCAGCAATGGAGTTACATATATACATGTCCCAGCATGAACAGCTTTTATCTGGTTTCTTAGGCACAGGTCCTCAAACGTGTGTGGGCACCACTTTACTGAATGAACCATCTCTACTGCCCTCTGTGATAGCTAGTGTTGAATGCATATTCTTACTAAATTAAGAATTGCCTAGATTAATAAAGGATCTAAGTGTATCAGTGTGAATATTTCAGATTAGTTCATGAAGTCTCTGACTTAATGAATGCACTAATCCCTGGATGGATTCAAAACATGGGTGCTTTATTAGAAGGTGTTGAAGTAGGGGTTGCACAGGCAATTGAACTCTTAAGTCTGTCCTTTGGAGAATAAATATTATTATGGACCTTTAATAGTATTCTTTCTTCTGTTTATACCGCTACGATATACACATCAATCAATATTGACTTAAGCAGTGGTATTTGATCTTCCTAATGCTGTGACCCTTTAATACCACTCCTCATGATATAGTGAGCCCCAACCATAAAATTATTTTCATTGTGGCTTTATATCTGTCCTTTTGGCAGTGTTATGAGCTGTAATGTCAGTATTTCTGGAGACCGGGGTTTGTCAAGGTGTCATGACCCACAACTTGAGAGCTGCCACTGGCTTAGAATAATAGCATACCTAACCAATTCAAGCCTCCATTGCTTATTTCTAGTTTTGATACTTTGCCTGTTATTTTTAATTCTTATCTGAAAATCCATGTCTTTCCCACTATCATAAAACATACACCTGTTTTAGGAAGCTGCACATTTGATTCCTGGCTGCCCAGACTCCTGAAGTAATTACACAGAAATCTGTATTAATTGAAACACTGCTTAGCCCATCACTTAGGCATACTGCTAATTGGCTCTTATATCTTAAATTAACCCATTTCTCTCATTCTGTGTGTTGGCACATGACTGTGGCCTACTGGTACATTTGCATCTGGTGTTCAGCATCTGTCTCCCATGGCAGCTCCAGGGCTTCTCCCTGACTCAACCTACTCTCTGTTCTTCTGTAACATTGAAGCATCTGTCTTCAGCCTACTGGCACATAGCATCCAGCATATTTTTCCATGAAGCAGGAAATTTCAAAGATAGTTAGTTATGCCTATATTGGCAGTTTGTCAGTCACTTTCTTCTGTGTCCTGCAGAATATGTGACAGACTCTTTCGTAAAGCAGGAACGCCAAAGGACCATCTCGCCTTTAGGCAAGTTCAGCAGTCATTTTTCTGTGGGTCCTACATGTCCAGTTCATATAGCATAACATCAAGCAGTCCAGGCAAGAGAAGTTTCTTGCCCAAATGGCTAACCAAATTCAAAAGGAGCCTCTTTGATGTCCATCACCCTCTTGAAGAAGGTTGGTGCTGCCAGGAGCAGATGTGTTTAATTGTCGTGAACAGTCTTAAGTTCTTAAACATTTTAAATGCTAAATTCTGCTAGTTTTTGAAACGTTTGATGAATATCTATCTATCTTAAATATATATATATGTACAACTAGAAAACTTGACTATAAACTTGACTATTATAGATGTCTCTCTATTAACTCATATTTTTAAATTATATATTACATTTTAAATGAGCTGTACAAATACAATACCTTAATCAAGAGCAGAAATAGATACAAATATAAAAAACAAAATTGATCTTAAATTTGTTTCAATATACCAAGATCCGCATAAATACAAAGTATTCATCTCTATAGACTATCCCCTTTTAAATGTAAACAAACATGTTGAAGGAAGGCCTCTTGTTTGTTTCCTGACTGCTCAGCCCAGAAATAATCACACAGAAACTATCTTATTTAAGTCACTGCTTGGTCTGTTAGCTCTAGATATTTACTGGCTAACTCTTACATTTTAAATTATCCTATTTATATTAATCTGTGTATCACCACAAGGCTGTGACTTACAGGATAAGTTCCAGCATCCATCTCTGGCAGGGATACATGGCTTCTCTCTAACTCTGCCTTTCTTTCTCCCAACATTCAATTTAGTTTTCCCTGCCTACCTCTATTATTAACCAATGGTACTCACAGCATACAGAGAGGAATCCCACTTCACCTCCCATTTTCCATTTGGATAAAAAGGGAAGGTTTTAACTTTAACATAGCAAAATTACATATAACAAAACAGTTATCAAGTAATAATTACAGTTACAATATTTATATCTACTTTATCTCTTATCATAACTAATAAAAACTATAACTACAAATTCTTCAACTCCATCAAAGACTCCAGAAGTATATACTATTACCTACGTAAACTTAAAGGAGTCATAGCACTCCTGCTCTCTGTGAACCCATTTGAAAAAAAAATGCTGGCTACCAAGGAAACATGCTTAATTCTGCTCTTTTGTGTCTAATATTCCTTTCCAAGCTTTCTCAGGCTTGATGTGATGTAGTCAGCCCCCTCTTGGCATGCCATACACCTACATTCTCTATCAGTGTTTAAAGTTTTGGGACTTACGTTAAAAACACAAATCCATTTTGTTTTGATATTTATTATGGTAAGGGATGGTGTTCTTTCTCTCTTCTACATGTGAATATCTGACTTTTCCAGAATTAGTTATCAAGAACCGCTCTTACTACAGCTTATATTCTTGGTGATATTAAAATAATCATGACACTTTCAGAGATGAAATCAACATAAATGACCATTTGTGCACAAAAATGATATCCCATTCATTTATACAAGACAATGAAATATGTGCACAGTGTATTAGTTGATGTATATTTTGTAGTGCTTAGTATTAATGGCTGTATGAATGATCTTAAAAGGTAATCTAATCTCTTAAGTAAAATAGCCTGCATTGTTCCTTTCACTTTTCTGTGATAAAAATACATAAAATGAGCTTAAGAAAATGGGGTATCCCTTGGTAGGATTTACCAGCTCAATTAACCTAATCAACCAAGGGATACCCTAATCTGAACAATTCCTTACTAATATACTGGAGCTTGTCTCTTAGCTAATTACAAATCCAATCAAGTTGACAATAAATATTAGCTATTATATAAGTCATAAGCAGGAAAATACATATCATATCATCTTGGCAATAAATGAAATGTAAGAATTTTGATATATAATTAAAGATGGTTAGAAGAAAAAGGATTGCTTATATATTCTCACCAGAAAGAATATTTGTTGAATTGAAGAATAGATACACTATATACCTGTACACAGGTATTGAAACATAATACTGTAAAATGATAGTTCTTATAACCAGTGACTGATATTTGTGGATTTATCATTATGTAGGATAATGTGTTGTTGAATGCATCTAAAGGGGGTGACCCTTATGATAAAAGAGATAAAAAGTACCTTATTTTTATAGTCTTCAGATAATACCTTGTATAAAATGATGCTGGATATTTTTGCAAGTATCATTACTAGAAATGAAAATATTATTATAAACTATGGACTGAAAATTGAAAATTGTCTGTAGCAGCCAAGTTCTAGATAGCGGTAAGTGAAATATGTGCACAGTATTCAGGCCTATTACAGCAATACTCCAGTCCCTGGTATCAACTTCTGTCTTAGTTAGGGTTTCTATTGCTGTAAAGAGACACCATGACCATGGCATGCACTATAAAGAAAAACATTTAATTTTGTAGTTACAGTTCAAAAATTCTATCCATTGACATTATAGTGAGTCATGGTGGAGTGTAGGCAGACATGGTTCTTTTGCTGTTGCTTTTGCTGTAGTTGACAGTCCTGTATCTTGCAGAAAGTAGACTGAGGGAAGCTTAACAAGTGGCCTCAAATCTCATCACCACAGTTACACACTTCCTTCAACAAGTCCATATCTACTTATACAAGGCCATATCTCCCAATGGTGCCACTCCCTTTGGAGGGCCATTACTATTAAACCACCACATGTACTGTACTGTCAACTAAACTTAAGAAATAAACTTCACTTTGTGATGTAATAAAATATTGTTATTAAGTATTTATTGTTGTTTTGTGAATGTTTCTATACATATGGATGCTCGAGAATGACTTTCAGCAGGTATTCCTTCTTTCTTCCCATAGTTTTGGTTCTGAGGATGATACTCAGGTTGTCAGAACTGGTCAACAAGCATATTTTTTCACTTCTTTCCAGCCTTAATCAGCAATACTAAAAGAAAAAATGAGTGCATGAAGCATTAAAAGCCATTTAGAAAATTATATTGGGAAAATCAAGCAGTTGTGTACAAATAACAGTGCATCTTCAACAGACTGGATTCTTATATGCCAACTCAAAATCAAAAATGAAATTAAAATTTCTCCAAAATAAAACATGTAGTAAAACGATTTCTAAGTGTTTCAATCGTTTGTCTCTGTCTCTGACTCTCTCTCTCTCTTTCTCTCTGTTTGTGTGTGTTTAAAGGAAATTACAGTCAAAATTAAAGAGAGGCTAAAGTTAAAGTCACATGTCACATCAAGCTGAATAGTTTCTGCTTTTCAAAGAATCAAATAGAATAGTTAAACAATATAAGAACTAGAAAAAGTAACATGTGTAAACAACTTATAAGAAGTCACTATTGACTTTCCTTTGGAAAAGTACAGAGTTCAATACAAATAACATGATTATTTGCTGTGAGTCTATGTATTCTTAGTAAATCATTTTAAAGCATTATGAGAGGAGCCTGCATAGTGAAATCTATACCAATGATGCATAAATCCCTTTCAAACATGGAAAAAAATTAGAAACAATATTCCAGATGTTAGAAGAGAATACAAAAATAATTTTCAGGGGAAAATAAAAGCATGGTACTGGTAATGTTGGACAAATACAAAGGATTTTAAATCATGCTAGATAAAAAATTTGCTGATATCTATTTTAAAACATAAGGATAGTTAAAGTTATATTGTATGTCTGCAATTTATTAGCATTTAGATACTTTTTTCTCACCATGGACAAATATAGATAGACACATAATAAAAAATGTATAAAGATCTCTATGTCTACTCAGAATAAATATAACTAGATTGTGCAACTCTTACAGTGCTCAGATAGACTAAACCATCATCATTCATTAAACTATACTTAGTATATTTTATATTTTAGTAGTATGTCAATAAAACTGTGTTAAAACAAAAAATTACATATATATGTATATATATACATATATAAATACACACACACACACACACACACACACACACACACACACATATATATATATATATATATATATATATGAGAACCACTGTTGAAGGATAATGTGGTACTTATCTTTCTGTGTCTGAGATATATGATTATTAATGTTTAATTTAAATGCAAATTTTATTTTTCTTTACAGCTGAATGGTACTCCTTCTTATATATGTACCACTTTTTCATTATTGATTTGTCAATTAGAGGACAGCTAAATTGTTTCCGTTTCCTATCTATTTTAAATATACTGGCAATGGACATTGCTAAGTAAACATGTAAAGTAGGATACCTACTTTTGGCATATACCAAAAGGTTGTAAGCTGCATCAGATGGTAGATTTAATTTTAGTTGTTTAATAATTCTTTATATTGATTTACACAGTGGCTGATTCAGTGGATAATTCTACCAACAGCACATAATAGCTCCCTTATAACTACAAAACAACTCTTGCATCTAAAGTTCAAAGGACATTGCAGAAGAGGGGACAGAAGAATCATAAGAGCTAGAGGATAAGGGAATCTGCAGTAAGATTGTGTCTCCCAGGAATGACAGGTGTCTTGGGGTTCTACTCCTGCAATGAAACATGACCAAAACAAATTGGATAGGAAAGGTTTATCTGGCTTACATTTCCATTACATCATTGAAGAAAGGCAGGATAGGAATGCAAATACTGCAGGAAACTGGAGAAAAGAACAGATGCAGAGGTCATAGAGTAATGCTGCTTACTAGCATACTCATTATGGCTTGCTCAACCTGCTATTTACAAAACCCAGGACCACAAGTCCAAGAATCAAGACACCCACAGTAATCTGGGTCCTCCTGATTAACCACCAATTAAGAAATGCTCTATGACCAGATAGTAAGGAGGCATTTCTCAGTTCAGGCTATCTCCTTTTAGACAACTCCCTCCAATATTAAATTGACACAATACTAGGACAGGGAAGCTTCACCTGTGATACCTCAAACATAAAGTAGACAAAACAAGACTTGAATAATGACCATACCAATGGACATGTTAATTGGACCATACCAATTAACATGGAAGAAAATTACATGGATATCTACTTTAGACGAAAAGCAGAGCACAACTAATAAGCATTGAAAGAAGGAATATTAGCTTCTTCCATGCATAAACTCCCTAATGGTTATTTAAGGCAAAACGATCATCCTTGAAATCATATACACCCAAACCACACTACCTTTTTTAGATATTTCTATAACTATGCATAGGTGTTGCGGGAGGTCCTTCCGCTCCTTCAGCCAATAGCCTCTGAGATACCAGCCCATTGGGGAGTGGTCTCTCTCTTTAAAAAAGTGGCCACTTCCCTCTCCTCTCGCTCTTGTTTCCTGCTCCACTTCCATGGACTAGACTCCCTTCCTGATTGCGTAAAGGGCTGTTGCCTGGGATGGTGATCTATAAGTTTTCCCCCTTTAAATAAATACCATCCTATTAATCATAATTCCAAACTGGTGTGGGATTGTTTGTGATTTACGCCTTCATCACATATGTTGGCTGTGTATTTATAACAACATACGTGAATATACATATATATGTATATATATATATATACATATGTGTATGTGTACAGATACCTATGTATCAATAATCAAGAAAAAAAGAACATCAATTTGAGAGATAGTGGGGTAGGTATGGGAGAGTTTCCAGGGAGATACATGGAAAATTATGAGGGGAGGGAAGGGAAGGGAAAAGGGGAAACAATATATTTAGGTTTTAATCTAAAATTTCACTAAAACAATTAACTACTTTTTAAAAATGAGGACAAGTAAACTAGTTTCCAAAATTCTATGGATTCTTTGAAAGAATGAGCTATCAATATCTGTATACCTTAGGTCTTAATTAATAAAATCATAATAGTCTGAAACTCAAAAGTTAAGTTATTTAAGCTGAATCTTAAATTCTCAAATATATTTAATTGCAAGGAATGAAATGACTTTTGAAACCTTTTCCCCAACATGAATTATGCCTAGGAAGCGATCTCCTGTGTCCATCTGTTGTAGGGTACTTCCCACTTTCTCTTCTATCAGGTTCAGT